>NC_092173.1:17345886-17530886 GCF_045791955.1 Oncorhynchus clarkii lewisi | reverse complement strand
CGAGCGAAAGGTTTGTGTATGTGTGTTCAGGGCAATGTAAAAGTTAGCCTCGGCAGGCCAAGCTTTTTGGACAGACTTTTAGTTTAGCAGGGTAAATCTTCATCATAGTGAAGCAGATGATGGAATCAATCCAGAACAGAGGTTGCGTCCCAAATGGCACCCTGTTAACTACGAAGTTAACTTCTTTTGACTAGGGCTCTGGTGAAAAGTAGTGCACTATGTAAGAAGATCCTCAAATCCTGTTGGTCTCTTGGTAACCTGAGTGTTGTTGAGCGAGGGGACAAGGGAGTAATAACTTCTCAAAATCTAAGTCCACAAATGACCCGTCGCCATGCCGACGTCTAAAGACGGCAGGAGAGGCCGAGATGGAGTGGCGGGATGGGGGATGCAGAACGGTAGAGCCCTCTGTTTCCGTTCCTCATCACTCTGCTACTCTAGTCGTAGTTGTTTCATTTAACATGGAGTTATGAAGTGTTAGGGAACCCTTTTAGTTTTAACGTCCCTAGGCAGCAGTTGTAGAGGAAGCATGTACTGTAGGAAAGTGTAAAGCAAAGGGCAATGTTATTTCTCCCTCACCTTCTCTCTCACCCTCTCTCTCTTTCTTGCTCTCTCTCTCTCTCTCTTTCCCTCTTTCTCGTTCTTTGTCTCCCTCCCTTTCAAATCATTTATCCTGGTAATGGCCTTTTTGCATGAACTGTGCCCAAACCTAATCAAAAGCTGAATGTGATAAATGGTGCCTGCTGAAGTCGTGTGTGTGTGTGTGTGTGTGTGTGTGTGTGTGTGTGTGCTCGTGCTCGTGCTCGCGCGCACACTGAGCTGTGCAGGCCAGTGAAAGCCCTAGAGGCGGTGGAGGCTGATTGGAAGGCACGTGTGATGTGGCTGGGAGATCAAAAACACACACTTGATGAATGTGAGGCTGGCAGGAGGAGGGGGGGATGGATGGAGGAGGGGGGTAGAGAAAAAGGGAGGGAGGGATGGATGGAGGAGGGGGGGGGGGGGTGCCCTATGTTCTCTGTTCTCTGCTGCTGATCAAGGTCGTTCTTGGTTCATTAAATTCTGCCAAGAGGCTCACCCTCATAAGCAACTAAGAAATGTACACACACACTCCCACTTGCATGAACCATCTCTCCTCTTTACTGTTCCTTGTTGGAGTGAATGCAGCTAATTCAAAAGTAAGACACACATTCCCCTCACTCCTTTCACTTCACACATGACACGGCCCAACTCTTCACCCATCTGTCCGGCTGTGTGTTTAGGGCTGGCTGTCATGCAAGGCTAACATGGCACCGAGCAGTGGGGCGAGCTCAGCATCTGGCCATGGCCGAGGGAGCTCGGCTGGAGCAAGACTCTTACTACACGGTATAATAGTAGTGTAAGCTGGCTGTATTAGAGATACTTTTAGTCATGTAGTGTATGTGAATAACTGCTTGTTTGAACATCTCATTCCAAAATCATTGTCATTTGCTATTGTAGTAGCCTCCACTCTTCTGGGAAGGCTTTCCACTAGATGTTGGAACATTGCTGCGGGGATTTGCTTCCATTCAGCCATGAGCATTAGTGAGGTTAGGCACTGATGTTGGGCGATTAGGCCTGAATCACAGTGGGCGTTCCAATTCATCCCAAATGTGTTCAATGGGGTTGACGTCAAGGCTCTGTGCAGGCCAGTCAAGTTCTTCCACACCGATCTCGACAAACCATTTCTGTATGGACCTCGCTTTATGCACGGGGGCATTGTCATGCTCAAACAGGAAAGGGCCTTCCCAAAAATTTTGTCACAAAGTTGGAAGCACAGAATCGTCTAGAATGTCATTGTATGCTGTAGCATTAAGATTTCCCTTCACTGGAACTAAGGGGCCTAGCCCGAACCATGGAAAACAGCCCCAGACCATTATTCCTACTCCACCAAACTTTACAGTTGGCACTATGCATTGGGGCAGATTGCGTTCACCTGGCATCTGCCAAACCCAGATTCGTCCGTCGGACTACCAGATGGTGAAGCATGATTCGTCACTCCAGAGAACGCATTTCCACTGTTCCAGAGTCCAATGGTGGCAAGCTTTACACCACTCCAGCCAACGCTTGGCATTGTGCATGGTGATCTCAGGCTTGTGTGCGGCTGCTCGACCATGGAAACCCATGAAGTTCCCGACGAACAATTATTGTGCTGACGTTGCTTCCATAGGGAGTTTGGAACCCGGTAGTGAGTGTTGCAACCGAGGACAGACGATTTTTACACGCTATGTGCTTCATTTCTCAGCGGCCCAATTCTGTGAGCTTGTGTGGCCTACCACTTCACGGCCGAGCCGTTGTTGCTCCTAGACATTTCCACTTCACAGTAACAGCATTTACAGCTGACCGGGGCAGCTTGAGCAGGGCAGAAATTTGACCAACTGACTTGTTGGAAAGGTGGCATCCTATGACAGTGCCACGTTGAAAGTCACTGAGCTCTTCAGTAAGGCCATTCTACTGGCAATGTTTGTCTATGGAGATTGCATGGCTGTGTGCTCGATTCTATACACCTGTCAGCAACAGGTGTGACTGAAATAGCCAAATCTGCTCATTTGAAGGAGTGTCCGCATACTTTTGTATATATAGTTATGATAGAGAGAGAACCAATATGGCTGGAAAACGTGCTTCTACACGTTTTAGGCTGGGTTTCAGTACAGCACTTTGATATATCAGCTGATGTAAGAAGGACAATATAAATACATTTAATTTGATTTGAAAACATAGTACAAGAGGCCCAGTAAAGATACAATTAAAAGAGTTTGAGTATTTAACTCACATCACAGTTCCAGACACTATTGCTGCTGAAGAGCTCAGACACACAGAGAGCGCAGACACACACACACACACACACACACAGAGGACTGACACACACAGAGAGCTCAGACTCAGACACACACAGAGAGCTCAGACTCACACACATTCACACAGAGCTCACACACACACACACACACACACACAGAGCTCAGACACACACACACACAGAGCTCAGACACACACACACACACAGAGCTCAGACACACACTCACACAGAGCTCAGACTCGGACACACACAGAGCTCAGACTCACACTCACACAGAGCTCAGACTCACACACACACAGAGCTCAGACTCACACTCACACAGAGCTCAGACTCACACTCACACAGAGCTCAGACTCACACTCACACAGAGCTCAGACTCGGACACACACAGAGCTCAGACTCACACTCACACAGAGCTCAGACTCGGACACACAAACAAAGTAGGTTATTTCACGCACCTCTGAGTTGTGATGGGGCTCTGATCCACAGAGTGACACCAACATAGCTGGTAGCTGTCCCATTAAAGGTTGAAGGTTGTTTTATTTAGTGTCAGCTCCTCTGAGCAGATGTATTGATGACATGTCAGTGTCTCTGCTCTCTTTCCCAGTGGTAAATGAGGCAGGTGACAGGGTGAGACCACAGTGGTTCGTTTACTGTAGATTCCAGAGGTGTCACCACAGGGATCACCCAATGACAGCAGAGGAGAGACTGAAAGTAGAAATGTGTCACAAAACTATAGAACTGGGGTGAAGAAAGAGAGGAGAGAGATGTGACCGGATAGAGTCTAACTCCAACTCCAGTTCTGGATAGCTACTGGGTGTGCAGGCTTTTGTTCCAGCCCAACACGAAGGTCAGTTTTCAACCCATGTTGGTTTAATGCTATCCCACTGTTAGTCCCATGACTATAGCTTCAATGCTAGCCTCACCATTGCCAGCTCCCTCCCTCCCCTAGCCTTTAAAGGGACCATTAGCATGCAGCAAGGCACTGACCTTTTTAACACAAACACCCATACACTGTCTGCATCTCCAATGGCACCCTGTGCCCTTAGGCCCTGGTCAGAAGTAGTGCACTATGTAGGGAACTGGTGCCATTTGAGATGCAGATAAAACGGACTCTGTTTAAGTCACTGAATGTCATTCAAGGCTCTTAGTATGTTATGTGTTAATGGTATTCTACTGTTCACCAGACCTGGAGCAGTAATGGCCACTGGGCCTGACGTTCTGGAGGTGACATGAGCATATTGACACTAATGGTTCTTACAGCTCTGCTGGGCTGGTTGCCTCCCTCCTCTGTCCTCCATAAACATGAGCCTAGTGAGCGTCTGTAATGTAGTGTTCACCGCACCACTGTACTGTGCTAATATAGTCAGTCACTTCCATTAGGATGGGCTCTCTATCGTATCCCTCTCAATCTCCTCTTGTGGTCCGTAGTCTCTACCCGCTCCGCTCCGCTCATGATTCTATTAGAGAGCAGCAGGTTCTGTCCTTTCTATCTGGGCCACTGTGTGTTGTTGTCTGTGTGCCCTGTACCCGTTAGGAATAGAAATGCCCCGCTCTTTAACAAATCTGTTTCAACAAACTAGCAGAAAATGTTCTGCCACATTCAGCTTTTGCATTCTGAAAAGATGGTTGAGAAGCCATCATACTTTTGTTTTTAGAGACCGACAGAGACGCAGGCAGAGACGCAGGCAGAGACGCAGGCAGAGACGCAGGCAGAGACGCAGGCAGAGACGCAGGCAGAGACCGGCAGGCAGGCAGACAGACAGACAGGAAGAGACCGGCAGGCAGAGACCGGCAGGCAGACAGACAGATGGGCAGGCAGAGACCGGCAGACAGAGACCGGCAGACAGAGACAGGCAGACAGAGACAGGCAGACGGGCAGACAGAGACAGGCATGCAGAGACGGGCAGACAGAGACAGGCAGGCAGAGACCGGCAGACGGGCAGACAGAGACAGGCAGGCAGAGACCGGCAGACGGGCAGACAGAGACAGGCAGGCAGAGACCGGCAGACGGGCAGACAGAGACCGGCAGACAGGCAGGCAGAGACCGGCAGAGACAGACAGGCAGAGACCGGCAGACCGGCAGAGACAGACAGGCAGAGACCGGCAGACAGGCAGAGACAGACAGGCAGGCAGAGACAGACAGGCAGAGACCGGCAGGCAGACAGAGACCGGCAGACAGAGACCGGCAGGCAGGCAGACAGACGGACAGGCAGAGACCGGCAGGCAGGCAGGCAGGCAGGCAGACAGACAGACAGACAGACAGACAGACAGACAGACAGACAGACAGACAGGCAGGCAGGCAGGCAGGCAGAGACAGGCAGGCAGAGACAGGCAGGCAGAGACAGGCAGGCAGAGACAGGCAGGCAGACAGACAGAGACACAGACAGACAGAGACACAGACAGACAGAGACACAGACAGACAGACACAGACATATTTTGCATTTTTATTGTGGGGTGGGTGGGTGGTGGGTGATGCTGTTTGTCACCTCCTTAAACACAAGTGGTGTGATGGTCCTGGTCAAGGGATTGGTTGTGGTTGTTTTGTTGAAGTACAGCTCCCTGGTTTCTCTCTCTGTTTTTCTTTGTAGAACGGAGCAGACTGACCAGTTGTCTGGTCTTCATGTCAGTAGAAACGCTGCAGTCTCTATGGAGGCCACATATTATACTATACTTAGTATACTTTGTTGTGCTTCTACAATTCTCCATCACTGTCATACTGATTTGAGGCATTTCTTCTAGCCTAGTCCAATGTTTTTGGGTCCAAAAATGTGCTTAGTGTCGCTACAGGACTGGGCCCCACACATAACTAACCCGCGCGCACACACACTTTTAATTTAGTTTCCTGCGGTTACCCAAGCTCAACTCTCCCTTTTCCTGTGACATGCCGGTGCATGTTAAACACGGGTTATTTATAATCTGGGCTTTCTCTCTCTCACACACACACACACACACACACACGTCCTCTTCCCCTCTTAATTGTCAGTGCACATTGCTGCCGACCCTCTTCCTGTGTATCCCCCCTCTCTTCCTCAGTGGCACGTAATGGGGCTCACCCCAGACACACACACACTGGACTGCTGTGTGACTGTCCGCTGGTAGTATGAGAAAGACAGAGAGAGAGAGAGCAGAAGCAACGTTGAACTTTAAGCTAACAAAAGCAAAGCACTCAGTGAAGCACTGCTCTTTGTGTAGCTGATGATGTGAGCGAGACTTAGCAAGATTGTGATCATTTCCATTTTAATTCCAATCAATTCAGAAAGTATACCAAATTCCATTTCTAATTCCACATTTCAAATATTCCTATTTGGAAAAAATTGAAGAGAATTGGAATTTCAATGTACGTCCTGAATTGACTGGGATTGAAATGGAACTAATCCCAACCCTGACTCAGTGTTGATGTGTGTGTCTGTGTTTTTATATGACCATTCATGTGTGTGTTTAAAGATCAGCCAGAGATGCCATACCCACCACATCTCTTTCTCACACTCAGGCGGTGCATGTGGGGGGTGGGTTGGCTTGCCAGTTTGGGAGCATGATTAGTGAGCAGACAGACGGAGAGACAGACTCATCTGAGGAGGGGAGAGATGGAAGCAGACAGACGGAGAGACAGACTCATCTGAGGAGGGGAGAGATGGAAGCAGACAGACGGAGAGACAGACTCATCTGAGGAGGGGAGAGATGGGAGTAGACAGACGGAGAGACAGACTCATCTGAGGAGGGGAGTGATGGAAGCAGACAGACGGAGAGACAGACTCATCTGAGGAGTGGAGAGATGGAATCAGACAGACGGAGAGACAGACTCATCTGAGGAGGGGAGAGATGGGAGCAGACAGACGGACAGACAGACTCATCTGAGGAGGGGAGAGATGGGAGTAGACAGACGGAGAGACAGACTCATCTGAGGAGGGGAGAGATGGGAGTAGACAGACGGAGAGACAGACTCATCTGAGGAGGGGAGAGATGGGAGTAGACAGACGGAGAGACAGACTCATCTGAGGAGGGGAGAGATGGGAGCAGACAGACGGACAGACAGACTCATCTGAGGAGGGGAGAGATGGGAGTAGACAGACGGAGAGACAGACTCATCTGAGGAGGGGAGAGATGGAAGCAGACAGACGGAGAGACAGACTCATCTGAGGAGGGGAGAGATGGGAGTAGACAGACAGAGAGACAGACTCATCTGAGGAGGGGAGAGATGGAAGCAGACAGACGGAGAGAGACTCATCTGAGGAGGGGAGAGATGGAAGTAGACAGACGGAGAGACAGACTCATCTGAGGAGGGGAGAGATGGAAGCAGACAGACGGAGAGACGGACTCATCTGAGGAGGGGAGAGATGGGAGTAGACAGACGGAGAGACAGACTCATCTGAGGAGGGGAGAGATGGGAGTAGACAGACGGAGAGACAGACTCATCTGAGGAGGGGAGTGATGGAAGCAGACAGACGGACAGACAGACTCATCTGAGGAGGGGAGAGATGGAAGCAGTAGTTCACGTAGGGGTCAGAGCTGCTGCTCCCTCATTTCATTTTAATTGAGTTAAGATGGGCAAATATGAGCTCTGCTGCACACTGCACTCATTATCCATACAGGCCTGTACACACACACACACACACACACACACACACACACACACACAGAGAAGGCATGTACACACACAGCAGGCACACACACTAACACACACACACAGCAGACACACACACACACACACACACACACACACACACACACAGCAGGCACGCACACACACACACAGGACCTGCTCAGAATTAGACCACTAACAGACAGGCAGCACAGACCACTACTTGCAACACACACACACACAAACACTTTTGCATTACTCAGCGACACAACCAGTCACACATGAGAGTGTTTCCACTCCAACACATGAACACATGAAAACTGTACTAAAGGTTTGCATTTGAGTTTCCAGTCGTCACTGCTATGACATTATATAATTAAGCAATAAGGACATAGGGGGTGTAGTATATGGCCAATATACCACGGCTAAGGGCTTTTCTTAAGCACGATGCAAAGTGGAGTGCCTGGATTCAGCCCTTAGCTGTGGTATATTGGCCATATATCACAAACCCCTGAGGTGCCTTATTGCTACTATAAACTGGTTACCAACATAATTAGAGCAGTAAAAATACATGTTTTGTCATACCCGTGGTATACCACGGCTGTCAACCAATCAGCATTCAGGGCTTTAACCAAGTTGGTTTGTGCATAAGGACAGCCTTTAGCCGTGGTATATTGGCCATATACCACACCCCCTCGGGTCTTATTGCTTAAATACAACAGTTACCCTGATGCCAGTCAGAGCCTGTGTATTTGTGCGTCCTAAAACTGTGTATTTGTGCGTCCTAAAACTGTATTTGTGCGTCCTAAAACTGTGTATTTGTGCGTCCTTTGTGTGTGTAGTTTGAGTCTATTGTACAGTTTCTATTATTCCTGGTTCTAAGCTGGAGCTGAGCTGGTACAGGTTGCTGTCCTGTCTCCTCTGTGCCTTGCCTCTCTTATTCAGAAGGCACCATCGCCAGCATAATGGGACATTTAGAAGAACTGAAAGAAATCACTTTTCTTTTTCACTTGTCTTGGAAACAGTAAAAGGTTTTCCCGGCCTTGGATACACTAAAGAGGCGTGTCCAGACTCTATCTACTAGGCTTCTGATAGGCTGCATGTGTCCGTCAGTATGACACCGCCCCCTGCCAAAACAATAGCTCAGTAAAATGATGGAATGGATTTGCATGCTGCTTAAAAAAAACAACAAAAGGAGAAGAAATTTAAAACACAACTGTTTTTTGTTTTTTTTGTGTGTTTTGTTTTCTGCAGGTATATCCTAAAGGAGGTCCGCTCTGCCCCTATTTATATTTATTTGTCATTTCGATTTATTTTGTTCTCCTTTTATATTCTAAAGCATGCATGTCCATTTCACCATCTCCGACCCTCCACTTCCTTTATTGATTTGCCATCACTGTGAGAGAGTGAAGAGGAAAGGCGAGAGGAGAGATGGAGGAGAGGACCACGGGCCAGCGCTGGGTGGTTGCATAGAGTACAGAGGACGTCTGTCTGTCTGTCAGGGTCTGTGGGTCTGTCAGTGTCTGTCTGTCTGTCTGTCCGGGTCTGTCTGTCTGTCTGTCAGGGTCTGTCTGTCTGTATGTCTGTCAGGGTCTGTCTGTCTGTCAGGGTCTGTCTGTCTGTCAGGGTCTGTCTGTCTGTCTGTCTGTCTGTCTGTCTGTCTGTCTGTGCCAGCCAGCCAGTCAGCCATGAGGGTAGGACCACTAGAAGAGACCCTTTGCCCCACTGTAAAAAAAAGCACACCGGTTGCAGCAGTCCAAAGTTGTGTTCAGGAGCCTATAGACACATAGTGTCTATAGTCGCCTATAGTCGTCTCCATGTCAGCTCAGAGATTGACCCCAACATGGCCATCAGGTCAGTGCAGTGTCAGGGTACTACTAGCCTGCAGCTGTATACTGAGAGAAACTGTGAGAGTGAAAGTGGCCCCAGCTGCCTCTCTCGTTGTGTTCTGGATGTGTTGTATTGCTAGATGTGGGTAGGCACAGTGAACACTGAACAGCATTTGCCGTTAGGGGCTGGGAACAAGGCACATAATATAGTATGGCTTATGAGCAGAACATGTGTTTTTATTTTCTTTTTGACCAAGGCGGTGCACATGAAGGTCAGGGCTATGTGGAGATGACCTCCTATGTATGAGAGTAGCGCTCTCCTCCCTCTGTCAAAATATGCCCCCCTTCCCTCTCCAACACTACACTGAGTGTACAAAACATTAGGAACACCTTCATAATATTGAGTTGCTCCCCCCTTTTGCCCTCAGAACAGCCTCAATTTATCAGGGCATGGACTGTGCCAGGTGTCGAAAGCTTTCCACAGGGATGCCTGCCCATGTTCACGCCAATACTTCCCACAGTTGTGCAAAGTTGGCTGGATGTCCTTTGGGTGGTAGTAGACAATTCTTGATACACACGGGAAACTGTTGTGTGTGGAAAAACCCAGCAACGTTGCAGTTCTTGACACACTCAAACCAGTGCGTCTGGCACCTACTACCATAAAGGCACTTCAATCTTTTGCCTTGCCCATTCACCCTCTGAATGGCACACAGACACAATCCATGTCTCAAGGCTTAAAAATCCTTCTTTAACCCGTCTCCTCCCCTTCATCTACACTGATTGAAGAGGATTTAACAGGTGACATCAATAAGGGATCACAGCTTTCACCTGGTCACCTGGTCAGTCTATGTCATGGAAAGATCAGGTGTTCCCAATGTTCTGTACTCTGTGGACAGTCAGATGTTTTCCTCCATCACTCCTGTCCTGTTGTTAATGTCTTTATGGTAGAGATATATGCTAGCTAAGCCCCTCTCACACCCCTACCAAGAGCGCTTTTGTTTAGACTGTCGCTGACAACGTTCAAATCTATTTAGGATATTCTTCTGTAGCCGTGATATTTGTAACGTCTGTTTCCATGCTGTCCTGTGCTGTATGCACGGTAATGTTAAAATTGCTGTACAGTAACATTGTTGCATTGTTTACATTACGTGATGACATTATAACACGATATTGACATTGATGGATTGTATAATATATGGACATTGTCAGTGTTGATCTAATGTTGTGTGCCTGTAGAGACATTAAAGCATAAGGAGAAGTCTGTGTTTGTCACTTTTGTGGCGCACACGCGTAGATGAATGCGTGTGTGCGTGCGTGCGTGCGTGTGTGCGTGCGTGTGTGTGCATGCAGTCAGTGATGGGAAAAGTAACCAATTGTCATACCTGAGTCAAATTTAAGATGCCTTCATTGAAAATGACTCAAGTAAAAGTATAATTCACCCAGTAAAATACTGCTGGAGTAAAAGTCTAAAAGTATTTGGTTTTAAATATACTTAAGTATCAAAAGTAAAAGTATAGATTATTTCAAATTCCTTATATTAAGCAAATTTATGGATAGTCAGGGGCACACTCCAACACTCAGACATCATTTACAGATAGTCAGGGGCACACTCCAACACTCAGACATCATTTACAGATAGTCAGGGGCACACTCCAACACTCAGTCATCATTTACAGATAGTCAGGGGCACACTCCAACACTCAGACATCATTTACAGATAGTCAGGGGCACACTCCAACACTCAGACATCATTTACAGATAGTCAGGGGCACACTCCAACACTCAGTCATCATTTACAGATAGTCAGGGGCACACTCCAACACTCAGACATCATTTACAGATAGTCAGGGGCACACTCCAACACTCAGACATCATTTACAGATAGTCAGGGGTACACTCCAACACTCAGACATCATTTGCAGATAGTCAGGGGCACACTCCAACACTCAGTCATCATTTACAGATAGTCAGGGGCACACTCCAACACTCAGACATCATTTACAGATAGTCAGGGGCACACTCCAACACTCAGACATCATTTACAGATAGTCAGGGGCACACTCCAACACTCAGTCATCATTTACAGATAGTCAGGGGCACACTCCAACACTCAGACATCATTTACAGATAGTCAGGGGCACACTCCAACACTCAGTCATCATTTACAGATAGTCAGGGGCACACTCCAACACTCAGACATCATTTACAGATAGTCAGGGGCACACTCCAACACTCAGACATCATTTACAGATAGTCAGGGGCACACTCCAACACTCAGTCATCATTTACAGATAGTCAGGGGCACACTCCAACACTCAGACATCATTTACAGATAGTCAGGGGTACACTCCAACACTCAGTCATCATTTACAGATAGTCAGGGGCACACTCCAACACTCAGACATCATTTACAGATAGTCAGGGGCACACTCCAACACTCAGACATCATTTACAGATAGTCAGGGGCACACTCCAACACTCAGTCATCATTTACAGATAGTCAGGGGCACACTCCAACACTCAGACATCATTTACAGATAGTCAGGGGCACACTCCAACACTCAGACATCATTTACAGATAGTCAGGGGCACACTCCAACACTCAGACATCATTTACAGATAGTCAGGGGCACACTCCAACACTCAGTCATCATTTACAGATAGTCAGGGGCACACTCCAACACTCAGACATCATTTACAGATAGTCAGGGGTACACTCCAACACTCAGACATAATTTACAGATAGTCAGGGGCACACTCCAACACTCAGTCATCATTTACAGATAGTCAGGGGCACACTCCAACACTCAGACATCATTTACAGATAGTCAGGGGCACACTCCAACACTCAGTCATCATTTACAGATAGTCAGGGGCACACTCCAACACTCAGACATCATTTACAGATAGTCAGGGGCACACTCCAACACTCAGTCATCATTTACAGATAGTCAGGGGCACACTCCAACACTCAGACATCATTTACAGATAGTCAGGGGCACACTCCAACACTCAGACATCATTTACAGATAGTCAGGGGCACACTCCAACACTCAGACATAATTTACAGATAGTCAGGGGTACACTCTAACACTCAGACATCATTTACAGATAGTCAGGGGTACACTCTAACACTCAGACATCATTTACAGATAGTCAGGGGTACACTCTAACACTCAGTCATCATTTACAGATAGTCAGGGGTACACTCTAACACTCAGTCATCATTTACAGATAGTCAGGGGTACACTACAACACTCAGACATCATTTACAAACAAAGCATGTGTTTAGTGAGTCCTCCAGATCAGAGGCTGTTGGGATGAACCAGGATGTTCTCTTGATAAGTATGTGAATTTGATAATTTTCTTGTCCTGTTAAGCATTGAAAATGTAACAAGTACTTTTGGGTGTCAGGGAAGCTGTATGGAGTAAAAAAGTACATTATTTTCTTCAGGACTGTAGTGAAGTAAAGGTAGAAGATGTCAAATATGAATAGTAAAGTACATTTACCCCCAAAAATGACTTAAGTAGTATTTTCAAGTATTTTTACTTAAGTACTTTATACCACTGCATGCAGGGTGTGTGTATTGTGGATGAGAGGGAGACATCCTTGCATGATGTAGCCCCCTGGTTCTGTGTGTGTGTGTGTGTGTGTGTGTGTGTGTGTGTGTGTGTGTGTGTGTGTGTGTGTGTGTGTGTGTGTGTGTGTGTGTGTGTGTGACCATGTGTGTGTGACCATGTGTGTGTGACCATGTGTGTGTGACCATGTGTGTGTGTGTGTGTGACCATGTGTGTATAATGAACACAACACAAGGAGAGCCAGGAGCAGAGTGTGTGTTAGAGTGTGATGTGTGTGACCGTGCATGTGTGTGTTGAATTATTTATACTGAGGAAGGAAGGGGAGGTGGCAGGGCTTTGTTTAAACTATAATTCTCTCTGGACTCACAGGTCCTATCCTACGGTTAATACTCTACACCCTGTTGTAGGCTCTTACCGCCTCACAGCCAGTCTATGTAGACATTATAGTCCATCAGTGTGTTGGTTACACATTGGACTTTCATGTACATCTCTGTTGTGTGTGATACAGATAGACACACCATCTGTATCGCCACACTACTACACTTTACAGCATTCTACTAATAAACTATTGCCCTAACGAATTAATGAAGCTGTTTCATGTTTGGGTGAAAACCAAATGGCTATGCCTGAGTAAGTGAACACAGCTAAGTCTGAGTGTGAACCGGGCCTCCTGACCTGGATACTGAATGTCTCCAACCTCCAACCAAAATGAGCAGCATGTGATTCTGTTGTGCCCAGTGAGTCCCTAGTCCATTGGTCGTCCTCTCTGTCTGTCTCTCCGTTTGTACACACACAGACCACGTCCCGTGCACACTTCCACTCCACATAGCCCCATCTCTCGTAACACACACATTATACACACTGCACCCCTCTCACTCCACTCACCCTCACACCTGCCCTGGGGGTATCTGCCAATACCATAACATCCCGAACATTGATCCTTGAATGCAACTCATTGATCTTCAACGTGTTTTTTGCAACACCTCTGAATGTTTGATCCTCCTGAACACACCCCAGGTCAACAACTGGCAACCGCAGTAGTAGTTTCATCTCCTCCACAGTGTCTGACTAGAAGTCTCTCTCCTGTTCACTGTTAGTTCTACTGTGTGTTCTCTTTGGCTCTCCAGCCGGCCCAATTTCAGCCATTTATCCTCTACTTTGTAATCAGCACCACAATTATAACGCAGAAATACGCAGTGATTGCCGTTCCGTGTGTATTTTGGAAGGTTCCGGTAAGCCAAAAACAATAGCAGTCCAAACAGAACGACCGTTGGGTGGACTTAAAGTATCCGTGGCCGCCCACAAGGAGGTTGTAGCTGCTTTGAAGAGTCTGGTCCCAAATTACAGCCCTGCCATAATGAAGTATTACTGTGCAATTACCAGACAGAGCATGGAAACGAGCTGTGTTTCTCTCTCTGTCGGACACAGGGGTGAAACGGAAGGCAACGGGAGGTTGGGAGAGGGAAAGTGTCGACAGCACCAAGAGGGTGTATGTAGCTATGCTTCGTACCCTTCTCTATGGATATACACCTTGCATGTGCCTACTACAATCTGATGGTAAAGAAGGTGTGTGTATGAGTGTCCACCAGCCAGCTGTGAAAAAGTCTGCGCAAAAAAACACACTGTGAAAGAACAGGCTTGTTTGGCTGTGGGCTGCGTCGCCCTCACCTGAGGAGTCTCTGGCCTGGTGAATAATCCAACAGACAGGCCCTCATACTTAATGCAGCAGCACACACATGCTGCCCCCCTCCATCCCTCCCTGCACACTGTGTGCTGGCACCACCACCCACCTCCACCTCTGCGCTAACAAGGCCTGATCCATTTTTCATCAACACCCGGTGCTTGGCCAGCCCCTTTACACATGCAGGGGGACTGGTATTTCAGGAATGCAGGTTGTCTGGGGGTTTAAAAGTTTCACTAAGAAGGCAGCCAAGGTGTGTCTTACGCCTCCTCTTCTCCTCTCTTCCTGTCTCTCTTTGTTGTTATGTTTGGCTATCTACCGTGCTAACAGCCCTTAAAGCTGTTGATGTAGGTCAGTGGTTCCAAAACTTTTTATAGTCCCGTACCCCTTCAAAACATTCAACCTCCAGCTGCGTACCCCCTCTAGCACCAGGGTCAGCGCACTCTCAAATGTTGTTTTTTTGACATCATTGTAAGCCTGCCACACTCACACTATACGATACATTTATTAAACATAAGAATGTGTGTGAGTTTTTGTCACAACCCGGCTCGTGGGTAGTGACAAAGAGCTCTCATGGGCACAAATAATAATATAATAACCATCAATAATTTTGCTCTTTATTTAGCCATCTTACATAAAACACTTTATTTCTTAATCGAAAATTGTGAATAACTCACCACAGGTTAATGAGAAGGGTGTGCTTGAAAGGATGCACATAACTCTGCAATGTTGGGTTGTATTGGAGAGAGTCTTAGTCTTAAATAATTTTCTGCACACATTTAGTTTTCATGCTAGTGAGGGCCGAGAATCCACTCTTAAATAGGTACGTGGTTGCAAAGGGCATCAGTGTCTTAACAGCCCGATATGCCAAGGCTGGATACTCTGAGCGCAGCCCAATCCAGAAAACTGGCAGTGGCTTCTGATTTAAATTCAGTTTTCACAGAACAGCTTGTTGCAATTTCGATGAGACTGTCTTGTTCAGATATCGGTAAGTGGGACTGGAGGCAGGGCATGAAAGGGATAACGAATCCAGTTGTTTGTGTCATCCATTTTGGGAAAGTACCTGCGTAATTGCGCACCCAACTCACTCCGGTGCTTCGCTATATCACATTTAACATTGTCTGTAAGCTTGAGTTCATTTTCACACAAAAAAAACATACAATTATGGAAAGACCTGTGTGTTGTCCTTGTTAATGTAGACAGAGAAGAGCACCAACTTCTTAATTATAGCCTCAATTTTGTCCTGCACGTTGAATATAGTTGCGGAGAATCCCTGTAATCCTAGATTCAGATCATTCAGGCCAGAAAAAACATCACCCAGGGCAGTCGTGTGAGAAACTCATCATCATGCAAGTGGTCAGACAAGTGAAAATGATGGTCAGTAAGGAAAACTTTAAGCTTGTCTCTCAATTTAAAAAAAAAAATGTGTCAATACTTTGCCCCTTGATAACCAGCACACTTGTAAAAGCATTACATGGTTTCTGCTCATATCACTGCATAGTGCACAAAATACATGCGATTTCAGGGGCCTTGCTTTAACCATTTTCACTGTAGTGTCCAAAACGTCTTTCAAGCTGTCAGGCATTCCCTTGGCAGCAAGAGCCTCTCGGTGGATGCTGCAGTGTACCCAAGTGGCGTCGGGAGTAACTGCTTGCACGCACGTTACCACTCCACTATGTCTACCTGTCATGGCTTTTGCGCCATCAGTACAGATACCAACACATCTTGACCACCAAAGTCCATTTGATGTCACAAAGCTGTCCAGTACTTTAAAAATATACTCTCCTGTTGTCCTAGTTCCCAGTGGTTTGCAGAAGAGGATGTCTTCCTTAATTGACCCCCCCATAAACGTAACAGACATACCAGGAGCTGTGCCAGGCCCGCCATGTCATCATGCATAGAATTCACTGGCTTGTAAACAAAGCAGTAATTGTTTAAAAACATCTCCTAGGGCCTCCCGGGTGGCGCAGTGGTCTAGGGCACTGCATCGCAGCGCTAGCTGTGCCACCAGAGACTCTGGGTTCATGCCCAGGCTCTGTCGCAGCCAGCCGCGACCGGGAGGTCCGTGGGGCGAAGCACAATTGGCCTAGCGTCGTCCGGGTTAAGGAGGGTTTGGCAGGTAGGGATATCCTTGTCTCATCGCGCACCAGCGTGGCGGGCCGGGCGCAGTGCGCGCTAACCAAGGTTGCCAGGTGCACGGTGTTTCCTCCGACACATTGGTGCGGCTGGATTCCGGGTTGGAGGCGCGCTGTGTTTAGAAGCAGTGTGGCTTGGTTGGGTTGTGTTTCGGAGGACGCATGGCTTTCGACCTCCGTCTCCCCCAAGCCCGTACGGGAGTTGTAGCAATGAGACGATAGTAATTACTAACATACCACGAAACTGGGGAGAAAAGGGGGTAAAATATATTTTTTTTAAATAAAAAAAACATATCCTGCCATGTCACTGATGCATCGTGAAACTGTTGTTTGATGAAGTCATTGTCTGTATAGTTTTTTGGGCCTTTTCCCTCAGTATTGTCCCAGCCATATCCACGGTAGCAGGAAGAATTAAGTCCTCCACAATAGTATTGGGCTTGCCTGTCCTAGCCACTCGGTACTTCACCATATAAGACGGTTCTAGCCCTTTCTTATTAATGGTATCTGTTGCTTTTATACATGTCTTACTTACTACATGTCTTACTACTTACTAATAGTCGTCTTAATTCTCGCTCAAAAAAACTCCCGTGGCTTATTTTTCAAGTTGACATGTTTTGTTTCCAAATGTCTGTGCTAGAGGGGGTACGCAGCTGGAGGTTAAATGTTTAAAGGGGTACGGGACTATAAAACATTTGGGAACCACTGCACTAAAGTAATACTGCGAAAAATGAAATTAACTTCCTGTCCTGAATACAAAGTATTATGTTTGCGGCAAACACATCACTGAGTACCAGTTTTCATATTGTCAAGCATGGTGGTGGCTGCATCATGTTATGGGTATTCTTGTCATCGACAAGGACTAGAGAGTTATTTAGGATAAAAAGTAACGTAATAGAGCTACGCACAGGCTAAATCGGGGGGTTGAGGGTTGAATACTTATCTAATCAAGATATATTAGTGTTCATATACAGTACCAGTCAAAAGTTTGGACACGTATTCATTCCAGGTTTATCTTTATTTTTTACAAGTTTCTGCGTTGTAGAATAATAGCGAAGACATCAAAACTTTGAAATAACATGTATGAGATCATGTAGTAACCAAACAAGTGTTAAACAAATCAAAATATATTTTATATTTGAGATTCTTCAAAGTAGCCACCCTTTGCCTTGATGACAGCTTTGCACACTTTTGGCACTCTCCCTACTAGCTTCATGAGGTAGTCACCTGGAATGCATTTCAATTGGTCTCATGAATCCAAATGTGAGATTTTTGGTTCCAACCGCCATGTCTTTGTGACACTCAGAGTTGTGAGCAGATGATCTCTGCATGTGTGGTTCCCACTGTGAAGCTCGGAGGAGGAGGTGTGATGGGGTGGTTTGCTGGTAACACTGTCAGTGATTTATTTAGAATTCAAGGCACACTTGACCAGCATGGCAACCACAGCATTCTGCAGCGAAATGCCATTCCGTCTGGTTTGCACTTAGTGGGACTACCATTTTTTTTTTCAACAGGACAATGACCCAACACACCTCCAGGCTGTGTGAGGGCTGTTTCACCAATAAGGAGAGTGTTGGAGTGCTGCATCAGATGACTTGGCCTCCACAATCACCCAACCTCAACCCAATTGAGATGGTTTGGGATGAGTTGGACCGTAGAGTGAAGGAATAGCAGCCAACAAGTGGTCAACTCCTTCAAGACTGTTGGAAAAGCATTCCAGGTGAAGCTGGTTGAGAAAATGCAAAGGGTGGCTACTTTGAAGAAACTGAAACACTTTTTTGGTTACTACATGATTCCGTATGTGTTATTTCATAGTTTTGATATCTTCACTATTATTATACAATGTAGAAAATAGTCAAAATAAAGAAAAACCCTTGAATGAGTAAGTGTGCCCAAACCTTTGACTGGTACGGTGCATATAGGTAGGGCTAAAGTGGCTAGGCAACTGGATAGATAATAAAAAATGTAGCAGCAGCAGTATGTGATGAATCAAAAGAGTTGGTGCATAGAGGGTCAATACAGATAGTTTGGGTAGCTATTTGGTTAACTATCATAGTCTTATGGCTTGAGGGGAGAAGCTGTTCAGTGTCCTGTTGATTACAGACTTGGTGCATTGGTATTGCTTGTGGTGCGGTAGCAGAGAGAATAGTCTGTGGCTTCGGTGACTGGAGTCTTTGTCAATTGTTAGGGCCTTCCACTGACACCGCCTGGTATAGAGATCCTGGATGGCAGGGAGCTCGGCCCCATTCATTTACTCAGACCTGTAGTGCTTGCTAGTGTATTAATAGCTCCAAGTCTTTGACACAGAGCTGTTGGCCAGTGTGTTGACTGTCATAGCTGTTTTGCTAGCGTGCTAACAGCGGTGGGGTCAGGACCCTCAGCGAGCCACGGGCCGGTGCCCTAAATGAGAACCATGCCCCATTCAGGGACGCGAGTCGGAGAGAGCAGGGTCAGCAGCTGGTGGAGGATATGGCAATCATTTATAAAAATATGCTTTCTCAAGCCCACGAATACAAAAAGGGCCCAAACCCAACAGCTGGGAAGGGTTGGAAGTAGCCCCAAGGCTGGCAAGTCCCCCTCCAGATGGGGAGGTTAGGCCGGGGCTAGCCAGGCTGCTCCACTTAAACTTCCGATTCCCATTAAGGGAGCCCAAGATTGCAGGGGAAGGGGAGAGGAAGAAAAGCAAGGAGCATGACTGCTCTGTTTTTCACCCCGCTTAATCAAATAAAGCAGGAAGCTTCCGAGACAGAAGACTTGTGTTTATTGATATTTACGAATACACTCCTCCAACCTAACTTCTTTTTTTTTGTATTTTCTCAGATATTCTCTGGAATTTTAAGCCTTTTTTATGCTTGTCGTATATATGTCCACTGATGAAGCTGAGAATATCCTAATACATCACTTTTGGTCATGTTTTTCTTCTCTGTAAGTGTTCCATTGTTTTAAATTGAGCCACAGGGAAATTTAGAAAGAGCCCCACATCCGCTGTACTGAGAGTGATTTTGCAAACGCAGGTCAATTTGTTCTAATACGGGTTGTTGTATGAAATGGCCACATGGAACAGGCTTTAAATAAGAATTGATGACCCTCTTTCCCCTCGCGCTGATCAAACACACACACACATACAGTGAATTTAGGAAAGTTTTCAGACCCCTTTATTTTTGTAATAAATAAGCAAAATGTTTTTTATTAAAAATAAAAACTGAAATATCACATTTACATAAGTATTCAGACCCTGTACTAAGTACTTTGTTGAAGCACCTTTGGCAGCGATTACAGCCTCGAGTCTTCATGGGTATGACGCTACAAGCTTGACCCACCTGTATTTGGAGTTTCTTCCATTCTTCTCTGCTGATCCTCTCGAGCTCTGTCAGGTTGGATGGGGTGTGTCGCTAGACAGCTACTTTCACGTCTCTCAAGAGATGTTCGGGCTCTGGCTGGGCTACTCAAGGACATTCAGAGACTTGACCCGATGCCATTCTTGTGTTGTCTTGGCTGTGTGCTTAGGGTTGTTGTCCTGTTGGAAGGTGAACCTTCACCCCAGTCTGAGGTCCTGAGAGCTCTGGAGCGGGTTTTCATCAAGGATCTCACTGTGCTTTGCTCTGTTCATCTTTCCCTCGATCCTGACTAGTCTCCAAGTCCCTGCTGCTGAAAAACATCCCCACAGCATGATGCTGCCACAACCATGCTTCACCGTAGGGATGGTGCCAGGTTTCCTCCAGATGTGATGCTTGGCATTCAGGTCAAAGAGTTCAATGTTGGTTTCATCAGACCAGAGAATCTTGCTTTTCGTGGTCTGAGAGTCTTTTAGGTGCCTTTCGACAAACTCCAAGCGGGCTGTCATGTGCCTTTTACTGAGAAGTGGCTTCCGTCTGGCCACTCTACCATAAAGGCCTGACTGGATGGTTCTCCCATCTCCATAGAGGAACTCTGGAGCTCTGTCAGAGTGACCATCAGGTTTATTTTTTAGGGGGGTATATCAGCTTTAATATTGTAGATAGATTGGTTGCATCAATGTAAATGTCTGCATCATTTCCAATCCCCCATTAAAATAAGTGTGTGTGTGTATATATGTATATGTATATGTATATATATGTATATGTGTATATATATATGTGTATGTATATATATATATATATATATATATATATATATATATGTATGTATATGTGTATATGTGTATATGTGTATATATGTATATTTGATATATATATATATATGTATATATGTATATTTGATATATACATGTGTGTGTGTATATATATGTATATATGTGTGTGTGTTTGTGTGTATATATATATATATACATATATATATATATGTGTATATACATATATATATGTGTATATTTGATACATACATATGTGTGTGTGTGTGTTTGTATATATATGTGTTTGTATATATGTGTTTGTATTTACAGTGGGGCAAAAAAGTATTTAGTCAGACACCATAATTTGCAGATAAATTCATAAAAATCCTACAATGTGATTTTCTGGATTTTTTTTCTCATGTCTGTCATAGTTGAAGTGTACCTATGATGAAAATTACAGGCCTCTCTCATATTTTTAAGTGGGAGAACTTGCACAATTGGTGGTTGACTAAATACTTTTTTGCCCCAATGTATGTGTGTGTGTATATATATATATATATACAGTGGGGCATCCATATATATATATATATATACAATGGGGCATCCATCCTCCCCTCAATTCGGTGCAGTCGTCCTGTCCCCTTTGCAGAAAAGCATCCCCAAAGAATTATGTTTCCACCTCCATGCTTCACGGTTGGGATGGTGTTCTTGGGGTTGTACTCATCCTTCCTCTTCCTCCAAACACGGCTAGTGGACTTTAGACCAAAAAGCTATATTTTTTTCTCATCAGACCACATGACCTTCTCCCATTCCTCCTCTGGATCATCCAGATGGTCATTGGCAAACTTCAGACGGGCCTGGACATGTTCTGGCTTGAGCAGGGGGACCTTGTGTGCGCTGCAGGATTTTAATCAATGACGGCGTAGTGTGTTACTAATGGTTTTCTTTGAGATTGTGGTTCCAGCTCTCTTCAGGTCATTGACCAGGTCCTGCCGTGAAGTTCTGGGCTGATCCCTCACCTTGCTCATGATCATTGATGCCCCACGAGGTGAGATCTTGCATGGAGCCCCAGACCGAGGGTGATTGACCGTCATCTTGAACTTCTTCCATTTTCTAATAATTGCGCCAACAGTTGTTGCCTTCTCACCAAGCTGCTTGCCTATTGTCCTGTAGCCCATTCCAGCCGTGTGCAGGTCTACAATTTTATCCCTGATGTCCTTACACAGCTCTCTGGTCTTGGCCATTGTGGAGAGGTTGGAGTCTGTTTGATTGAGTGTGTGGATAGGTGTCTTTTGTACAGGTAACGAGTTCAAACAGGTGCAGTTAATACAGGTAATGAGTGGAGAACAGGAGGGCTTCTTAAAGAAAAACTAACAGGTCTGTGAGAGCCGGAATTCTTACTGGTTGGTAGGTGATCAAATACTTATGTCATGCAATAAAATGCAAATTAATTACTTAAAAATCATACAATGTGATTTTCTGGATTTTTGTTTTAGATTCCGTCTCTCACAGTTTATCACAGTTGAAGTGATAACAATTACACACCTCTACATGCTTCGTAAGTAGGAAAACCTGCAATATCGGCAGTGTATCAAAAAATTGCTAAAACTATTATTATATTATTGATTATTGACTATGACTTTTAAAATCACCCAGTTTTGCTATCTGCGGCGTTAGCTCCAGGTAAATATTGCAATTCTTCAGCCATTCTTGGACCTGTGACCACAAACAAGCTACATATGGACAGTACCGAAACAAATTATCTAATGACTCTCTCTTTGCAGCAGAGCTGGGAAGGTTGTATCCTCCATATATATAACATTCTATTGGTTGCAAGAATTTCGTATAATAATTCAAGTGAAATATTCAAATTTTTGAATCCGGCGTCATTTTGCAAATCAATTCATAAAACATGCCATGGAATCGGTACATCGAAAATCTCTTTCCAACTATTTTATAAACTATTTTAAAGTCTGTATGGCACAGCTGTCAATTTTTTGGGAACCTTAAATAAAACTGGTATATTTTTTTTATTATCACAACAGGCAAGTTCCTCCCTGCCCCCAAGGCCCTTCTCCCCTGATTGCTCAGTTTGGCCGGGCGGTCAGCTTTAGGGAGAATCTTGGTGGTTCCAAACTTCTTCCGTTTAAGAATGGCCACTGTGTTCTTGGGGACCTTCAATGCTGCAGAAATCTTTTGGGACCATTCCCCAGATCTGTGCCTCGGCACAATCCTGTCTCGGCGCGCTCTATGGACGATTCCTTCGATCTCATAACTCGATTTTTGCTCTGACATGCAATGTCAACTGTGGGACCTTATATAGACAGGTATAGACAGGTATGCCTAACCAAATCATGTCCAATTAATTTAATTTACCACAGGTGGACTCCAAGTTGTAGAAACATCTCAAGGATCATAGCAAAGGGTCTGAATACTTCAGTAGATAAAGTATCTGTTTTTTTTTTTGTTAGTTTTTTTCATTTACAAACATTTATTAAAAGCTTTTTTCACTTTGCCATTATGGGGTATTTATTTAATCACTTTTAGACTATGGCTCTAATGTAACAAAATGTTGAACAAGTCAAGGGGTCTGAATACTTTACGAATGCACTGTATATACGTATACACACATGTACACACAGGCCTGGTGAGTGTATTGTGTTACTACAGAATGTTAAATTATTCGATAATATGGTGAAAAAGCGTTTCTGAAGCGTTTCAGAGGCTGTGGTCTTCAAGTGAAAAAAACGGAGCTGTTTCGGACAGCACTGGGAACAGACTGGCAACCCTAATACAGATCTAATGTGAGCCATTGCCAAGAGAAAACCTCCATCATATACAGAACAGACTGACATAGAAAGGGCAGGTTTCCCTAATCTTGCAACCTCTTTTCCAGAGTTGTCATTGGATCATTATAGAGAGAGGCTCCTTTAATGTTGACTACTAGTATGAAGTTGTGGTGTGTGTTGCTATGTTAAACCCTATGTATGTGAAAGGGTTTCATCCCACCACGAACCCCTATTGCAATAACAAACCATGTGGAAGAGGTAGAAAGTGCATTGAGCCCTGAGCCAAACCCCCTTCACTTCCTATACAAGCCCTTGGCGTAGGGAGTACAACAATTTTCCAACTTTTATTGGAATATGAAAACCCTAGAATAAATATTCCTCAGACATCCTAATGTAAAAACCATATGTATGGCCTTTTGAAATAAAGGAATTGGTATTTGTGGTCTATGGGAGGATGATATTATACCCACATTATATTGTTGAAAAATGTAATTGTGAGCTAGATTATAGGTTTGAATGCCAAAGCGGATGTACACTTTCAGATATTGACATCAAAGTTTTTAAAGGTAGATGAAAACATTTGATATAGCTAGACGGTAGACGCCATAGAGCTCACATCATATTATGAAACACGAGCGCTGGTCTTAATTTGAACAAAGGACCTTGATAAGCCCACACTGTGGTGGCACGTCTTGGTTTATCAATGATGTTATTGTGAGAAGTCACTGAGAAGTGACAGCTTCATTTCTGTTTCTCTCTTTCCCTGTCTCTCTGCCACTGTCTGTCTGCCCCTCTCTATCTCTCTGTCTGTCTCTCTCTGTCTTTCTCTTGTCTCCTCTGTCTCTCTCTCTCTGTCCTCTGTCTCTCTCTGCCTGTATCTTGACTCAGTCTCACTATTTGTGTGAGCTCACTCTGACATCACCTCGGCCGGCAGCATAAAAAAAAAATATATATATATTATTATTTTTTTAACCTTTATAGTTAATAAGAACAAATTCTTATTTTCAATGACAGCCAAGGAACCGTGGGAACCGTGCCTGTTCAGGGGCAGAACGACAGATTTGTACCTTGTCAGCTCAGTGTTTTGAACTTGCAACCTTCCAGTTACTAGTCTAACGCTCTAACCACTAGGCTACCCTGCCGCCCCAATCTGTGGGGGTAAGGGTGTGTGTCTTGTGACAGCAGCAGTAGACACAGTGAGGTAATCCAACCCTAGCATGGCGGCCCTCCCCCTCCAGCCCTCTGGGCCGGCTACTCACTGCTCCCAGGGTCAAAGTTCATGACCTCTAGGATCTGGTGAGGTCAGTGTCCCGGGGCTCTGCTTCTCTCCCGGAACACTCCTGCTGCCCAACCCTCCCAGACATTACTGGCCCATTAGGGGAGGAAATTGAAAACATGGACCCACCCCCTACACACACACACAATGGGGGCAGCCGGCGGACGCCATTTGAAGGGTCTAAATGTAGTGTAATTAAGATGTAGCTGAGGGGGTTGAAGGGTGAGACTCTGACAGGAGGGGAGAGCATGATGTTGATGAGAGGTCAGCGAGAGGAACGACTAGCGCCACTCCAAGCTTCCGACAGAACATTCCCCAGGAGTGTGTTTGTTGTTGTCACTTGGGTTCAGAAAAGTAGCAGACCTTTGCCCTCTTCTGCACTGCACAGATGACTCTAGTATTTAGTGAATTTCTGAATAAAAAAACAAATAATTTTTCAACTAGTTACTTTTACATGTATTTCTACACATCACCATGGATGTTCTGCAATCATTTCAGACATTACAACAAGAATGAAAACAGCTTTTCTGACCCTGGAGTTTTTAAGAAATCTGGTTCGCAATTTAGTTCGCAATTTGGCCATCACTTTAGATTAGTCCTACCCGGGCTTGTTAAACTACAGCCTCGTCTCTCCTCTCAGCACTGTAACATTAGATCCCAGGGTCCGGGACATGGAGTGTACAAGTGTATAAAACATAATTTCCCAAATGGCACCCTATTCCCTATATAGTGCACTACTTTTGTAAATTGCATGTACACTGTACATTACTTTTGACCAAGGGTTTTACTCAATAGTATATAGGGAATAGGGTGCCATTTGGGATGCAGTGTGCTCTCACATCTAATGAAAGAAAGCAGCCTCCCTCTGTTCATTAGCCCCAGCCTTATTGAGTTAGTTAGAGCCCTAAACCTCTTCCCTAACCCCTAGCTGCTATTCCCTTCCCTGGGCTGTCTCATTCCCCTGCCTGGCCTACTACTGACACTGAGAGGCTGCTTACTGACACTTATCCTCCGCCCGCCTAAAGCCTGTCTCTCTTTCTCTCTCCATCTCCCTCCCTCCATAGGAGAAACACATATTCACAATTAGAGAGTTAGTGTAGAATCAGAAGCAGTCACAGGAGTCTAACATGGTGGACCAGGTCAGGTCTCTGTAGTGACATGGTGGACCAGGTCAGGTCTCTGTAGTGACATGGTGGACCAGGTCAGGTCTCTGTAGTGACATGGGGGACCAGGTCAGGTCTCTGTAGTGACATGGTGGACCAGGTCAGGTCTCTGTAGTGACATGGTGGACCAGGTCAGGTCTCTGTAGTGACATGGTGGACCAGGTCAGGTCTCTGTAGTGACATGGGGGACCAGGTCAGGTCTCTGTAGTGACATGGTGGACCAGGTCAGGTCTCTGTAGTGACATGATGGACCAGGTCAGGTCTCTGTAGTGATATGATGGACCAGGTCAGGTCTCTGTAGTGACATGGTGGACCAGGTCAGGTCTCTGTAGTGACATGGTGAACCAGGTCAGGTCTCTGTAGTGAAATGATGGACCAGGTCAGGTCTCTGTCTTGACATGGGGGACCAGATCAGGTCTCTGTAGTGACATGGGGGACCAGGTCAGGTCTCTGTAGTGACATGGTGGACCAGGTCAGGTCTCTGTAGTGACATGGGGGACCAGGTCAGGTCTCTGTAGTGATATGGGGGACCAGGTCAGGTCTCTGTAGTGACATGATGGACCAGGTCAGGTCTCTGTAGTGACATGATGGACCAGGTCAGGTCTCTGTAGTGACATGATGGACCAGGTCAGGTCTCTGTAGTGACATGGTGAACCAGGTCAGGTCTCTGTAGTGACATGATGGACCAGGTCAGGTCTCTGTAGTGACATGGTGGACCAGGTCAGGTCTCTGTAGTGACATGATGGACCAGGTCAGGTCTCTGTAGTGACATGGGGGACCAGGTCAGGTCTCTGTAGTGACATGGGGGACCAGGTCAGGTCTCTGTAGTGACATGGTGGACCAGGTCAGGTCTCTGTAGTGACATGGGGGACCAGGTCAGGTCTCTGTAGTGACATGGGGGACCAGGTCAGGTCTCTGTAGTGACATGATGGACCAGGTCAGGAGACTGATGACTACATGACTCATCAGCAATCTGGGCTCTAGTAAAGATCAGAATGATTGAATTGGTGTGAAAATTCAGTAAATCTACAGATTGTCATAACATGTTTGTTAGTGCTGGGTTTAGAGTAGAAGTGAATGAGAACTTTCTGAGTGTGTTAGTTAGCGTCTACAGAAGGTTGTGTCTCAGTCAGTGTTCTCTCTGTGACTCTGTGTAAACAGACACCTATCAACAGCTGGCCACTTGGCTACAGAACAGCCCTGTCTTTATATAGAGAGAAGAACTAGTGAACCCACCACACACACACTTCGAGTCAGGCACGTACACTTACATGACCACACATACATAAACAGCCATAAGCACACATCTGCCTGACCATACAAAAATGCACACATTGTCCCTTCCGCACGCACGCTCCCCAGCCTAGTGTGCCCGCTCCCCTAGAGACAGACTGGCCGTGTTTACGGCTTTTCCGGAACTTTCACAGGAAGCGAGTGCTGCTCTCCACTTCCAACTTTGTATTTTTGCATCAACACTTGGTGGGGTTTATTTGTGCAGGACAACAGCGCTGGAGGATTTATTGCACTGTAATCTAAAGAGAGAGAGACCTACATCCCATAATACAGCGGTCAGAATTACTGTGAGAATGTAAACTGCAGGGAGAGTCAATTATACAAATAGAGATAGCTGTGATACTCTCAATGTTCTCTGTTGGAGGACACGGTGGATTCTCTCTGGAGGCAGAGGTACTGTCTGCCTGCCAGGAAAACACTCCAAACTCATCCCCATCTCTCCCTCTTCTCTTCTCCTGTCCTCTTGACCTAGTGGCTGGTTGTCCCTGGTGTTGTACATGGCGCGTGGTCATGCCAGATTCATCTTGTGTAACGCCTCATTCACCTCTATCTAGGATGTACAACACTAGAATACACATTACATACGCACACACACAGCTCATCCTCAACTGCTGCTGTACGTCTGAGGAAAGCAGATCTGTATCACTTAGTGTTGTGCTGCTCAGTTCAGCCTTTCTCTCTCTCACACACACACACACACACACACACACACACACACACACACACACACACACACACACCTCTTGCTCTCTCTCTCTCTCTCTCTCTCTCTCTCTCTCTCTCTCTCTCTCTCTCACACACACACACCTCTTTCACTCACTCTCACACACACACACACACACACACACACACACACACACACACACACACACACACACACACACACATCCACCACCTACCCCATATCCCAGATGCCATAGGAAGTCCAACAGCTGGACATAAGCACATAAATCTGATCTGTCCGTCCCTCCACCCTGTTCATCTCTAATTATTGATAGAAGAGAATTGTTAATGCCTTGCATGTGATTCCTTCTCTCTCCCTTCTCTCTCTCCCTCCATTCTCTCTCTCCCCCTTCTCTCTTTCCCTCTCTCTCCCTCCTCTCTCTCTCCCTTCTCTCTTTCCCTCTCTCTCTCCCTCCCGGCTCTCTCTCTCTCCCTTCTATCTTTCCCTCTCTCTCTCTCCCTTCTCTCTTTCCCTCTCTCTTTCTCCCTTCTCTCTCTCTCTCTCCCTTCTCTGAACAGCTCATCACTCTTAAACAAGCCGTCTTTATCATCTCAGCCAACTAACTCCCCGTCCCTGGGCTCCCAGCCTAACGCAGCACACAGCCCAGCCTAACGCAGCACACAGCCCAGCCTAACGCAGCACACTGCCCAGCCTAACGCAGCACACTGCCCAGCCTAACGCAGCACACTGCCTAGCCTAACGCAGCACACTGCTCAGCCTAACGCAGCACACTGCCCAGCCTAACGCAGCACACTGCCCAGCCTAACGCAGCACACTGCCCAGCCTAACGCAGCACACTGCCCAGCCTAACGCAGCACACAGCCCAGCCTAACGTAGCACCCAGCCCAGCCTAACGCAGCACACAGCCCAGCCTAACGTAGCACCCAGCCCAGCCTAACGCAGCACACAGCCCAGCCTAAAGCAGCACACAGCTCAGCCTAACGTAAGGTAATTAGTCTCTAATTGAAAGATGAAGATTGCCAGGTCATCAATGTACTTATCAATGTACTTATCTTTACATATTGTTGTAAGTTGAAATATGATCTTTTTTTAATGGACTAAAAACATGCTGATTGCCACTGATCACAATCAAGACTGTAGTGGCTGTATAATAACCACTGGGAGTACAGGCAATTTACTGTATCACAAATCTCAACAATGAAAAGTCCTGTATTTTATGGAAACAAACTGTATAGAAAACCATAGGTTAATCAACCAAATCTACTATGGTAAGTGATTTAGATGGACATCGTCCACCAGGAATGGGCCACCTTTACTTACTTACTGTTGACAGTTAGAATTGTATAATACAAAAGATGAACTTTTGAAATGTGGTTGTGCATCAGCAGTTGTTCTTTTATGTCAATTAGCGCATCAGCTAACATTTGTTACATTGGTAAATTAGTTGAGCGGTCAGCTATCTAATCTTGTAGTAATCATGGTCCAATTACCTACTGGGGGGCCCCCATTGATATTGTTAGTCACTCTCACTCAGCTATATTAAAAAGTCACATTTTTCTCACCACCCATGGCAAAATGAGTAGAATTGCAGCAAACTTGCTTTAAAACGTTAACATTTTCTCTGCGCTGTATGGCAAAATGTGTAAAATTGCAGGAAATGAACTCTAAAACTTCTAAATGTGTTTCTCTCAAGGTGGGGGGCAAGGACCAGCAGACTGCATGTTTGGGTATGAATGTAGGTACGCAGACCCATGAACCACTGAGGCCCCTCATTATGAGTTCAGATTTTTGGTGGCCCCGACCCCCATCAAAGTTGCCCATCCCTGCAGTAAATGATTGAAGCCCACATTTTGGAACAGTTCTGTTATTTCCACGTTCTTTCCACACTTGTCTTTTTTTCCTCCAACCTCCTCAGACAATATTTGTCATGCTGCTTGTGTATTACAAAACCCCAGAGCATTGTAACGGATACACAGAGATCCTAACAGCACTCTCAGACCAAGGCCCAGTCCCAAATACCACTCTATTCCCTACATCAGTCTTACTTTTTACCGGAGCCCTGTGGTTTTCCCTATTGGTCCTGGTTAAAAGTAGAGCACTATTTAGGGAATAGGGTGCCATTTGGGACGCAGACCAAGGCTCCGAGCTGAGTAAATATTTGGAGGGCCTCGGTTCAGAGGAGACGCTCTGCTGTAAGAAGGCTCTTGAACTCTTGGCTGTCCCACATTGGGAGAGAGAGACTTGAGTATGCTAGCAGTGAATGTGTGTGTGTGTGTATGTGGTGTGTGTAGTACGATCTACACTCGGCTGTCCGCTACACACCGATAAACACCCCGTGCCGTGTTCTGGCCTCTTGCGAGTGTTGTACGGTAGAATAATACACACACTGAGGATACACTCACTTGCATAAATATACTAACTGGACACGCACACCCGTATGCACACATGTTCACACAAATGTTACAACACACATGATGTATGCATGCTCATACCTAAACAGTTTACACAGACACACACCTCTACTGTACAGACTCACAGTACTCTTTATACACACATTACACTGACATTCACTCAGCAGAGCCTGTTGACAGGAGTCCGTTGTGACTGGGAGACCAGGAAGAGGGAAAATGAAATGTATGTTTGTGATTCCCCCTCACTGTTACCCTTCCTTACAACAGCCATGGTTCTTTGAGAATGCCTCGTTGGGAGAGAGGGGGGAGGAAGGAGGGCAGGGGGAGGAGCGAGAGGGGAGAGGAAGGAGGGCAGGGGGAGGAGCGAGAGGGGGGAGGAAGGAGGGCAGCGGAGGAGAGAGAGGGGGAGGAAGGAGGGCAGGGGGAGGAGAGAGAGGGGGAGGAAGGAGGGCAGGGGGAGGAGTGAGAGGGGGAAGGAAGGAGGGGAGGAGAGAGAGGGGGAGGAAGGAGGGCAAGGGAGGAGAGAGAGGGGGGAGGAAGGAGGGCAGGGGGAGGAGCGAGAGGGGGGAGGAAGGAGGGCAGGGGAGGAGAGAGAGGGGGGAGGAAGGAGGGCAGGGGAGGAGAGAGAGAGTCAGTCAATCACAGCCAGGGAGAGGGGAGGAAGAAGGAGCAGGGGGGGGGCAGTATAGGGGTGAGGGACGGATGTTGCTGCAGGGCCCGTGTGAACTTCCTGTGAAGGTGTGGAGGATGAGGCGGCGCTGGGAACAGAGGCACATAAGCGGCACGCGGAGATGAGTGTCTGAGCCACGGCTTAGATGCGACTGTTTCACCCCACCGTCCATCTCTCCCTCTATCCATCCTTCCATCCCTACTGGCTATGATGATATTCCACCAAGCTTCACAGACCTCTCCCAGAGCAGAGGCTTTTAAAAAGGAGACATGGTGTACACTGTTGTCAGGGCACTGTAAAGGCTTCTCATCTCTTTCTCTCCTCTCTCTTGCTTTGTTGTTTCTTCTTTCTCTCTTCTTGCTCCTTGAAAAGCTTCACTCGCTGTTGAGTGTGTCAGGGAGGAAGGGGGTTGATGTGGGTCACAGCACCAGGAAAAGCCTGGGTGGAAACGTCCCAGCGTGGGGTAGCTGCTTCTCACACAACACTGTTACTGTTGACGTGACCTGACCCAGGTCTGGCCCGGGTCTGGTCCTGGTGCTGTAGCGGGGTGGTGGGGAGTGGGCCCAGCAGGTGGTTAGACCCACCACCTTACTGTTTCCTCTGTCACCCTTTCGTATTGTCTTTCTCTCTCTACATCTCTTTCTCTCACTCTCTGGAGCAGAATATACCTTCTTCAGACTATAGTGTTTATCTCCTGACACTCTCTGTCATGTGGAGGGACTTACAGCCCCTACAGTCAGTAATTTCAGCTAGACACCCAGTCATTATTTTAATTAAATGCAATTACCACTATTACTGGGACAATTGGGTTTTGTGACTGCCCTTTTCTGTACCCCTGCCCTCTCCAGCCCCCTCATCCCACCCCCACACTAGACAAATACCCTGACCGTCCCCACCACACTACTTAATGCCTTGGAGGCAGGTCAAGCCGTGGGCTGTGGGCCATGGGGCTGTAGGGAGGTCAGAGGGAAAACACACGCTGTATTGTGTTGTTTAATTCAACGTAATCTAAAGTGTTCCATGGGAGGGGGGTCTGGGGGTCCCTCTCCTCCCCTCCCTTCTCCCCCCGCTGTGGAATTTCATTAAAGTGTTAAAAGAGAGGCTTCCATTTATCATGGATGTCAGAGCCCAGTGTAAAGTGTGTTTTAAAATGTGTCTCAGTGTGGTTTGGAGAGGAGGGCCCGTTTTCCCTCCATGTGGTTTTAGGTCATGAGGGGTGCCACTGTTGTGGGACAGCGTCACACGGGGTGGTGGGGTGAGAGGCAAGCTTTTGTGCTAAGTGATATAAAGACGACCCGGCCACACTGAGCAGCCTTTCTTCTGGGCTGGGCTGCCTTTGTTCCTGCAAAATATGATTTGAGATTAGGACCCCAGGGCAGGCATCTTTTTCAATGACCCGTTTTTGTCTTTTTCTGCCAGCTATTCTAATCAGCAGGCCAGGCCTGGGAGATGACTGGGGAGAGAGACACGCAGGATAAAGATGCAGTGTTCAGGAGGAGAGTGGTTGCAAGGAAGGAATTCCAGGATCTGTCATCTGCCAGACATTAACCCCTTATCTTTCCTCCTTACACCCCCTAACCCCCTTCACACACACTCTTTCACCCCTCCTCTCGTCTTTCCTCCATCCACCCCCTCGTCTTTCCTCTAGCCATTCTTCCATCCCCAGATTCCTTCATGTGGTTTGGGGTGACCTCTCCAGCTCCAGATTCCTTCCTGTGGTTTGGGGTGACCTCTCCATCCCCAGATTCCTTCCTGTGGTTTGGGGTGACCTCTCCAGCTCCAGATTCCTTCCTGTGGTTTGGGGTGACCTCTCTAGCTCCAGATTCCTTCCTGTGGTTTGGGGTGATCTCTCCATCCCCAGATTCCTTCCTGTGGTTTGGGGTGACCTCTCCAGCTCCAGATTCCTTCCTGTGGTTTGGGGTGATCTCTCCATCCCCAGATTCCTTCCTGTGGTTTGGGGTGACCTCTTCAGCTCCAGATTCCTTCCTGTGGTTTGGGGTGACCTCTCCATCCCTAGATTCCTTCCTGTGGTTTGGGGTGACCTCTCCAGCTCCAGATTCCTCCCTTTGGTTTGGGGTGACCTCTCCAGCTCCAGATTCCTCCCTGTGGTTTGGGGTGACCTCTTCAGCTCCAGATTCCTTCCTGTGGTTTGGGGTGACCTCTCCAGCTCCAGATTCCTCCCTGTGGGTTTTGGGGTGACCTCTCCAGCTCCAGATTCCTCCCTGTGGTTTGGGGTGACCTCTTTAGCTCCAGATTCCTCCCTGTGGTTTGGGGTGACCTCTCCAGCTCCAGATTCCTCCCTGTGGTTTGGGGTGACCTCTTCAGCTCCAGATTCCTCCCTGTGGTTTGGGGTGACCTCTCCAGCTCCAGATTCCTTCCTGTGGTTTGGGGTGACCTCTCCATCCCCAGATTCCTTCCTGTGGTTTGGGGTGACCTCTCCAGCTCCAGATTCAGCCCCAGAGACACACTATAATAACATGGAGGATCTTTCCAGACCCCCAGCTAAAGTACAGAGTGCTAATGTCTGGCCATGAGAATGGCCTCAGGTAGACAGGAAATGCCTGTATGGGTGGAGTGAAGTATGATATAGAGGGAAGGGGTTAAAAAGTATGGGAGTATATACAAACAACAAGACAATGTAAATGGACATGACAAAGCCACTGCTCCGTGTGTGGATTCTTACTTAACATGGAATGTTTATGCTGTGTGAGCAGGAAGACATTTGGTGGTTCCTGATGATGAGTTCACAACAGTTCCATGTTAGCTGCTGTCGTGTATCGTGGCATGGAAAGATTGAGAGGCTTCGTCTCTTCTGGACCCGAGATACAGATATGGAACAGCACCTTCGCTCCTTTTTCTCTCTCAATCTGTCCCTCTCTCTCTCTACGAGGTGCTGGCAGCCCTGGGGATATGCCAGGCTTTCAATTCACTGTGGGAAGGGCCTCGGTACATCTAAAAAGATGGGAGGGTGAGTATCACGCCTGCAGAAAATGGGCAACCTCACTCTGCTAGGGAGAGCAGCCTGAGGCATCCTGCCTGTCCCCGGGCACTCCTCTAGGGTGAGCAGCCTGAGGCACCCTGCCTGTCCCCGGGCACTCCTCTAGGGAGAGCAGCCTGAGGCATCCTGCCTCTCCCCGGGCACTCCTCTAGGGAGAGTAGCCTGAGGCATCCTGTCTGTCCCCAGGCACTCCTCTAGAGAGAGTAGCCTGAGGCATCCTGCCTGTCCCCGGGTACTCCTCTAGAGAGAGTAGCCTGAGGCATCCTGCCTGTCCCCGGGCACTCCTCTAGGGAGAGTAGCCTGAGGCATCCTGCCTGTCCCCGGGCACTCCTCTAGGGAGAGTAGCCTGAGGCATCCTGCCTGTCCCCAGGCACTCCTCTAGAGAGAGTAGCCTGAGGCATCCTGCCTGTCCCCGGGTACTCCTCTAGAGAGAGTAGCCTGAGGCATCCTGCCTGTCCCCGGGCACTCCTCTAGGGAGAGTAGCCTGAGGCATCCTGCCTGTCCCCGGGCACTCCTCTCTACAGCAGCTTTTAGACATGCTCTCTATCACTGTTATCTCTCCCCTTCTTCCCTCTCTCAGATTCTCTCTCTTTTCCTTTCCCTCTCCCTCTCTCTCATTAGTCTCTCTGACTGTTTTTAATGATATCTGCTGTAAAGTGCAGAGACGGGCTTTAGTCAACCTTTGTTGTTGTTTTTGCTGGGTTTTAAAAAAAATCTGGTTTAGGAATAATTTATCTGTTTTTTTTATCCGGTGTAGGCTAGATGGAAGATCTCTCTTGGAAAGTACAGTGTGCGGTTGAAGTGAGGGATTTGTTCAAATGAAGCTCTTAAAGATCATGTAACATAAGTGGAAACAAATGTGAATGCTTTGCCATGTTCCTTCATGGGAAGCTACACAGCCCTATGCCCATTCCTAGTCTTATCCTCAGCCCTAACTCCAGCCCTAGCACCAGTCCCAACTCCAGCCCCAGCACCAGTCCCAACTCTACCCCCAGCACCAGTCCCAACTCTACTCCCAGCACCAGTCCCAACTCTACCCCCAGCACCAGTCCCAACTCTACTCCCAGCACCAGTCCCAACTCTACTCCCAGCACCAGTCCCAACTCTACTCCCAGCACCAGTCCCAACTCTACTCCCAGCACCAGTCCCAACTCTACTCCCAGCACCAGTCCCAACTCTACTCCCAGCACCAGTCCCAACTCTACTCCCAGCACCAGTCCCAACTCTACTCCCAGCACCAGTCCCAACTCTACCCCCAGCACCAGTCCCAACTCTACTCCCAGCACCAGTCCCAACTCTACTCCCAGCACCAGTCCCAACTCTACTCCCAGCACCAGTCCCAACTCTACTCCCAGCACCAGTCCCAACTCTACTCCCAGCACCAGTCCCAACTCTACTCCCAGCACCAGTCCCAACTCTACTCCCAGCACCAGTCCCAACTCTACTCCCAGCACCAGCCCTAACTCCAGCCCCAGCACCTGTCCCAACTCTACCCCCAGCACCAGTCCCAACTCTACCCCCAGCACCAGTCCCAACTCTACTCCCAGCACCAGTCCCAACTCTACCCCCAGCACCAGTCCCAACTCTACTCCCAGCACCAGTCCCAACTCTACTCCCAGCACCAGTCCCAACTCTACCCCCAGCACCAGTCCCAACTCTACTCCCAGCACCAGTCCCAACTCTACTCCCAGCACCAGTCCCAACTCTACTCCCAGCACCAGTCCCAACTCTACTCCCAGCACCAGCCCTAACTCCATCCCCAGCACCAGTCCCAACTCTACCCCCAGCACCAGTCCCAACTCTACTCCCAGCACCAGTCCCAACTCTACTCCCAGCACCAGTCCCAACTCTACCCCCAGCACCAGTCCCAACTCTACTCCCAGCACCAGTCCCAACTCTACTCCCAGCACCAGTCCCAACTCTACTCCCAGCACCAGTCCCAACTCTACTCCCAGCACCAGTCCCAACTCTACTCCCAGCACCAGTCCCAACTCTACTCCCAGCACCAGTCCCAACTCTACTCCCAGCACCAGTCCCAACTCTACCCCCAGCACCAGTCCCAACTCTACTCCCAGCACCAGTCCCAACTCTACTCCCAGCACCAGTCCCAACTCTACCCCCAGCACCAGTCCCAACTCTACCCCCAGCACCAGTCCCAACTCTACTTCCAGCACCAGTCCCAACTCTACTCCCAGCACCAGTCCCAACTCTACTCCCAGCACCAGTCCCAACTCTACTCCCAGCACCAGCCCTAACTCCAGCCCCAGCACCAGTCCCAACTCTACCCCCAGCACCAGTCCCAACTCTACTCCCAGCACCAGTCCCAACTCTACCCCCAGCACCAGTCCCAACTCTACTCCCAGCACCAGTCCCAACTCTACCCCCAGCACCAGTCCCAACTCTACTCCCAGCACCAGTCCCAACTCTACTCCCAGCACCAGTCCCAACTCTACTCCCAGCACCAGTCCCAACTCTACTCCCAGCACCAGTCCCAACTCTACTCCCAGCACCAGTCCCAACTCTACTCCCAGCACCAGTCCCAACTCTACTCCCAGCACCAGTCCCAACTCTACTCCCAGCACCAGTCCCAACTCTACTCCCAGCACCAGTCCCAACTCTACTCCCAGCACCAGTCCCAACTCTACTCCCAGCCCCAGTCCCAACTCTACTCCCAGCACCAGTCCCAACTCTACCCCCAGCACCAGTCCCAACTCTACTCCCAGCACCAGTCCCAACTCTACTCCCAGCACCAGCCCTAACTCCAGCACCAGTCCCAACTCTACCCCCAGCACCAGTCCCAACTCTACTCCCAGCACCAGTCCCAACTCTACCCCCAGCACCAGTCCCAACTCTACTCCCAGCACCAGTCCCAACTCTACTCCCAGCACCAGTCCCAACTCTACCCCCAGCACCAGTCCCAACTCTACTCCCAGCACCAGCCCTAACTCCAGCCCCAGCCCCAGGTCCAGTCCCAACTCTACTCCCAGCACCAGTCCCAACTCCAGTCCCAGCACCAGCTCTAACTCCAGCACCAGCTCTAATTCCAGCACCAGCTCTAACTCCAGCACCAGCTATAACTCCAGCACCAGCTCTAACACCAGCACCAGCTCAGCTCCAGCCAAATCAAAGACTAAGATCTAACCCCTGCTCTAACCTTAACGGAAAAGTCCACCCCAAAAATATATATATATATTTTTTTCATTATTCCACTGATACATATGAAACATATGCATTATCATGATGATGTGGCAAGTGCCACTTTGCTTCTTGAAAGTCCAATATCTTGAAAACTTGACTGCTGAAATGCAAAACATTTTGGGACTGTATCAACAGTGGACATTTTTTTTCTTCCTTTAAACCACAACCCAAGCCTTCACCTCATTCTCAGCCCTAGCCTTAACACCAGGCCAACCTAGTCAAACACTAAGACTTTAGACCAAAATCACTGCCCCACACCGAATAGGAGACGTGAGAGAGGTCCTGGGCTTCCTAGCCCCCTGTCCCTGGCTCTGTCCCTGTCCCTGGCTCTGTCCTTGTCCCTGGCTCTGGCTCTGTCATTGTCCCTGGCTCTGGCTCTGTCATTGTCCCTGGCTCTGTCCTTGTCCCTGGCTCTGTCCTTGTCCCTGGCTCTGTCCCTGGCTCTGGCTCTGTCCCTGGCTCTGTCATTGTCTCTGGCTCTGTCCCTGGCTCTGTCATTGTCTCTGGCTCTGTCCCTGGCTCTGTCCTTGTCTCTGTCTCTGTCCCTGGCTCTGTCCCTGTCTCTGTCCTTGTCCCTGTCTCTGTCCCTGGCTCTGTCCCTGGCTCTGTCCCTGTCTCTGTCTCTGTCATTGTCTCTGTCCCTGGCTCTGTCCCTGGCTCTGTCCTTGTCTCTGTCCTTGTCCCTGGCTCTGTCCCTGGCTCTGTCCCTGGCTCTGTCCCTGTCTCTGGCTCTGTCCCTGGATCTGGCTCTGTCCCTGGCTCTGTCCCTGGCTCTGTCCCTGTCTCTGGCTCTGTCCTTGTCCCTGTCTCTGTCCCTGTCTCTGTCCTTGTCTCTGTCCTTGTCTCTGGCTCTGTCCTTGTCCCTGGCTCTGTCCCTGGAACTGTCTCTGGCTCTGTCCCTGTCACTGGCTCTGTCCCTGTCTCTGTCCTTGTCTCTGGCTCTGTCCCTGGCTCTGTCCCTGGCTCTGTCCCTGTCCCTGGCTCTGTCCCTGGCTCTGTCCCTGGCTCTGTCCTTGTCTCTGTCCCTGGCTCTGTCCCTGGCTCTGTCCTTGTCTCTGGCTCTGTCCTTGTCCCTGGCTCTGTCCCTGGCTCTGTCCCTGGCTCTGGCTCTGTCCTTGTCCCTGGCTCTGTCCCTGGCTCTGTCCCTGGCTCTGTCCCTGTCTCTGGCTCTGTCTCTGTCATTGTCTCTGTCCCTGGCTCTGTCCCTGGCTCTGTCCCTGGCTCTGTCCCTGGCTCTGTCCTTGTCTCTGGCTCTGTCCCTGGCTCTGTCCCTGTCTCTGGCTCTGTCCCTGGCTCTGTCCCTGGCTCTGTCCCTGGCTCTGTCCCTGGCTCTGGCTCTGTCCCTGGCTCTGTCCCTGGCTCTGTCCCTGGCTCTGGCTCTGTCCCTGGCTCTGGCTCTGTCCCTGGCTCTGTCCCTTTCTCTGGCTCTGTCCCTGGCTCTGTCCCTGGCTCTGGCTCTGTCCCTGTCTCTGGCTCTGGCTCTGTCTCTGTCATTGTCTCTGTCCCTGGCTCTGTCCCTGGCTCTGTCCCTGGCTCTGTCCCTGGCTCTGTCCTTGTCTCTGGCTCTGTCCCTGGCTCTGTCCCCGGCTCTGTCCCTGTCTCTGGCTCTGTCCCTGTCTCTGGCTCTGTTCCTGTCTCTGGCTCTGTCCCTGTCTCTGGCTCTGTCCCTGTCTCTGGCTCTGTCCCTGGCTCTGTCCCTGGCTCTGTCCCTGGCTCTGTCCCTGGCTCTGGCTCTGTCCCTGGCTCTGTCTCTGGCTCTGTCCCTGGCTCTGTCCCTGTCCCTTTCTCTGGCTCTGTCCCTGGCTCTGTCCCTGGCTCTGTCCTTGTCTCTGGCTCTGTCCCTGGCTCTGTCCCCGGCTCTGTCCCTGTCTCTGGCTCTGTCCCTGTCTCTGGCTCTGTTCCTGTCTCTGGCTCTGTCCCTGTCTCTGGCTCTGTCCCTGGCTCTGTCCCTGGCTCTGTCCCTGGCTCTGTCCCTGGCTCTGGCTCTGTCCCTGGCTCTGTCTCTGGCTCTGTCCCTGGCTCTGTCCCTGTCCCTTTCTCTGGCTCTGTCCCTGGCTCTGTCCCTGGCTCTGTCTCTGGCTCTGTCCCTGGCTCTGTCCTTGTCTCTGTCCCTGGCTCTGTCCCTGTTTCTGTCCTTGTCTCTGGCTCTGTCCCTGGCTCTGTCCCTGTCTCTGGCTCTGTCCCTGTCTCTGTCCCTGTCTCTGTCCTTGTCTCTGGCTCTGTCCCTGGCTCTGTCCCTGTCCCTGTCTCTGTCCCTGGCTCTGTCCCTGGCTCTGTCCCTGTCTCTGTCCCTGTCCCTGTCTCTGTCCTTGTCTCTGGCTCTGTCCCTGTCTCTGTTCCTATCTTTGTCCCTGGCTCTGTCCCTGGCTCTGTCCTTGTCCCTGTCTCTGTCCTTGTCCCTGGCTCTGTCCCTGTCCCTGTGTCGGTCTCTGTCCCTGGCTCTGTTCTTGTCCCTGGCTCTGTCTCTGTCCTTGTCCCTGGCTCTGTCCCTGGCTCTGTCCCTGGCTCTGTCTCTGGCTCTGTCCCTGGCTCTGTCCTTGTCCCTGGCTCTGTCCCTGGCTCTGTCCCTGTCCCTGGCTCTGTCCTTGTCCCTGGCTCTGTCCCTGGCTCTGTCCTTGTCCCTGGTTCTGGCCCTGGCTCTGTCCTTGTCCCTGGCTCTGTCCTTGTCCCTGGCTCTGTCCTTGTCCCTGGCTCTGTCCCTGGCTCTGTCCCTGGCTCTGTCCCTGGCTCTGGCTCTGTCCCTGGCTCTGGCTCTGAGCGGTGTGTAGGAGGCCGAGCTATGCTGGCGATCTGTTTTACATGGCAATGAATGATGGTCAAAGAAACCATCTCCTGTGTCAAAGCACCCAACAAATATGCCTTTCTCACGGGCTCGGCCAGGCCAGGAGAAGTGCCCCTTTGTCGCGGCAGACGCACATGCTATCAGCTTCCCTGTATCTCTATAAAATATGCCCCATTGTCCCAGAAGCCAACTCTGTGTACTCCAAACCAGCAGCATTCCTGAAGTACACCCCCCCCCCCCCCCCCACTTCTTTCCTCCCTGCCTACAGCCATTCTTAGGACTTACTCCTTCCATCCTTCCCTCTTCCATCAGTAGTATCAGTGGAATGCTTTCTCAGAGAGAAAGGAGGGGGAGACTGCCTAGCATGTCTGTCCTTTCTGTCCCTCACTGCTACCCGTAGGGGGCAGTATTCCTGTTGTGGTTAACCGCGTCTCGTCACCACATCGTGCCGTAAATAAAAGACATTGAATCCCCCAGTGCCTGGTGAGCCGCTTCCATTTGTGAGTGATGGGGAGCAGCTTGTTCACTGTGCCCAGGGCATTGCCAGCCGCTGCTGGGGATAGTGGGAGGTGATTTGTTGTGTTTATCTCCTTGGCATACATCTCTCCACACACACTCACACACTCTCACACACACACACACACACACACACACACACACACACACATACACACACTCAGTCTCTCTAACAGAACATAGATGGAGATCTGAAACAGAACACACTCCCCCGAGGAGCGGTGGAGGTTCTGTTCTGGGGTGAATATGGTTATTCAGAAGAAAAACGAGGGAGTGGGAGTCTATTTTAAAAGCGTAGTGCTCTTTTCACGGTGTTGCTAATGTTGGATTGTTTTTCATCAAGGAGCTATTTACTTGAGTCCAGCTTGTAGTGTGTGTGTGTGTGAGTCTGAGAGAAAAGCCTGGCCTTCCTGCAGCCCTGATGGCAGAGAAAAGCATGTATTTCTAGGTATGTGAAAGCTGTGGGTCTCTACACACTTCTGGGATGGATTATGTCGTGCCTTTGGAAAAATAGAAACCCGCCGACTGACCAGAGACAGCGATTTGGACCACTTAAGTTAGCTCCCAATTGTAAACCATAAAAGCGGTGTATTTTTCCCTCTATTTTCCTAGGGTGTCCTTGTTACTCCCAGTAGTGGGTTTTGGTGTGTTGGAAACTGAAATGCAAGTCAGGTGTCTGGAGAAAGTGTATCCCCCATGCAGGTCCTGTTCTACATGCGTTGTACAAGGCCACTATCAGACCAGAACTGTGGTGCTTCATCCATGCTATTGTCTAACACAACTACAATGCTATCCTGCTCCTCCATCCATCCTCTAACTGGTACTGTGTCTGCATACTGTACACACCACCACTGACTGTCTGCATACTGTACACACCACCACTGACTGTCTGCATACTGTACACACCACCACCAACTGTCTGCATACTGTACACACCACCACCGACTGTGTCTGCACCTGATCACTATCAGTTTGACAGAGCCTAGTAGTAACCCCTCTGATGATGACGTCAGCGTCATGAACCTTCCCTAGTCCCAGTCTTAGCTGTAGCCCCAGTCTTAGCCTTAGCCCCAGTCTTAGCCTTATTCCCAGCCTTAGTCTTAGCCTTAGCCCCAGTCTTACCCCCAGTCTTAGCCTTACTCCCAGTCTTAGCCTTAGCCCCAGTCTTAGCCTTAACCCCAGTCTTAGCCTTAACCCCAGTCTTAGCCTTAACCCCATTCTTAGCCTTAGCCCCAGTCTTTGCCTTAGCCCCAGTCTTTGTCTTAGCCCAGTCTTAGCCCCCGCCTTAGTCTTAGCCTTAGCCCCAGTCTTAGCCTTAGCCCCAGCCTTAGCCCCAGCCTTAGTCTTAGCCCCAGCCTTAGTCTTAGCCCCAGTCTTAGCCCCAGCCTTAGTCTTAGCCCCAGCCTTAGTCTTAGCCCCAGCCTTAGCCCCAGTCTTAGCCCCAGCCTTAGTCTTAGACCCAGCCTTAGCCCCAGTTTTAGCCCCAGTCTTTGCCTTAGCCCCAGTCTTTGCCTTAGTCTTAGCCTTAGCCCCAGTCTTAGCCTTAGCCCCAGCCTTAATCTTAGCCCCAGCCTTAGTCTTAATCCCAGCCTTAGCCCCAGTCTTAGCCACAGCCTTAGTCTTAGCCCGAGTCTTTGCCTTAGTCTTAGCCTTAGCCCCAGTCTTAGCCTTAGCCCCAGTCTTAGCCTTAACACCAGCCTTAGTCTTAGCCTTAGCCCCAGTCTTAGCCTTAACCCCAGTCTTAGCCTTAACCCCAGTCTTAGCCTTAACCCCAGTCTTAGCCTTAGGCCCAGTCTTAGCCTTAGCCCCAGTCTTAGCCTTAGCCCCAGTCTTAGCCGTAGCCCCAGTCTTAGCCTTAACCCCAGTCTTAGTCTTAGTCTTAGCCGTAGCCCCAGTCTTAGCCCCCACCTTAGTCTTAGCCCCAGCCTTAGTCTTAGACCCAGCCTTAGCCCCAGCCTTAGTCTTAGCCCCAGCCTTAGCCCCAGCCTTAGTCTTAGCCCCAGCCTTAGCCCCAGCCTTAGTCTTAGCCCCAGTCTTAGCCCCAGCCTTAGTCTTAGCCCCAGCCTTAGTCTTAGCCCCAGCCTTAGTCTTAGAACCAGCCTTAGCCCCAGCCTTAGTCTTAGCCCGAGTCTTTGCCTTAGTCTTAGCCTTAGCCCCAGTTTTAGCCCCAGCCTTAGTCTTAGCCCCAGTCTTAGCCCCAGCCTTAGTCTTATCCCCAGTCTTAGTGTTAGCCCCAGCCTTAGCCCGTCTTAGTCTTAGCCCCAGTCTTAGTCTTAGCCCCAGCCTTAGTCTTAGCCCCAGTCTTAGTCTTAGCCCCAGCCTTAGCCTTAGCCCATCTTAGTCTTAGCCCCAGCCTTAGTCTTAGCCCCAGCCTCAGTCTTAGCCCCAGCCATAGTCTTAGCCCCAGCCTTAGTCTTAGACCCAGCCTTAGCCCCAGCCTTAGTCTTAGCCTGAGTCTTTGCCTTAGTCTTAGCCTTAGCCCCAGTCTTAGCCCCAGCCGTAGTCTTAGCCCCAGTCTTAGCCCCAGCCTTAGTCTTAGCCCCTGTCTTAGTCTTAGCCCCAGCCTTAGCCCGTCTTAGTCTTAGCCCCAGTCTTAGTCTTAGCCCCAGCCTTAGCCTTAGCCCCAGTCTTAGTCTTAGCCCCAGCCTTAGCCCCAGTCTTAATCTTAGCCCCAGTCTTAGTCTTAGCCCCAGTTTTAGCCTTAGCCCCAGCCTTAGCCCCAGTCTTAGCCCCAGCCTTAGTCTTAGCCCCAGTCTTAGTCTTAGCCCCAGCCTTAGCCTTAGCCCGTCTTAGTCTTAGCTCCAGTCTTAGTCTTAGCCCCAGCCTTAGTCTTAGCCCCAGTCTTAGTCTTAGCCCCAGCCTTAGCCCCAGTCTTAATCTTAGCCCCAGTCTTAGTCTTAGCCCCAGTCTTAGCCTTAGCCCCAGCCTTAGCCCCAGCCCCAGTCTTAGTCTTAGCCCCAGTCTTAGCCTTAACCCCAGTCTTAGCCTTAACCCCAGTCTTAGCCTTAGGCCCAGTCTTAGCCTTAGGCCCAGTCTTAGCCTTAGCCCCAGTCTTAGCCTTAGCCCCAGTCTTAGCCGTAGCCCCAGTCTTAGCCTTAACCCCAGTCTTAGTCTTAGTCTTAGCCGTAGCCCCAGTCTTAGCCCCCACCTTAGTCTTAGCCCCAGCCTTAGTCTTAGACCCAGCCTTAGCCCCAGCCTTAGTCTTAGCCCCAGTCTTAGCCCCAGCCTTAGTCTTAGCCCCAGCCTTAGTCTTAGCCCCAGCCTTAGTCTTAGACCCAGCCTTAGCCCCAGCCTTAGTCTTAGCCCGAGTCTTTGCCTTAGTCTTAGCCTTAGCCTCAGTCTTAGCCCCAGTCTTAGTCTTAGCCCCAGTCTTAGCCCCAGCCTTAGTCTTATCCCCAGTCTTAGTCTTAGCCCCAGCCTTAGCCTTAGCCCGTCTTAGTCTTAGCCCCAGTCTTAGTCTTAGCCCCAGCCTTAGTCTTAGCCCCAGTCTTAGTCTTAGCCCCAGCCTTAGCCTTAGCCCATCTTAGTCTTAGCCCCAGCCTTAGTCTTAGCCCCAGCCTCAGTCTTAGCCCCAGCCATAGTCTTAGCCCCAGCCTTAGTCTTAGACCCAGCCTTAGCCCCAGCCTTAGTCTTAGCCTGAGTCTTTGCCTTAGTCTTAGCCTTAGCCCCAGTCTTAGCCCCAGCCTTAGTCTTAGCCCCAGTCTTAGCCCCAGCCTTAGTCTTAGCCCCAGTCTTAGTCTTAGCCCCAGCCTTAGCCCGTCTTAGTCTTAGCCCCAGTCTTAGTCTTAGCCCCAGCCTTAGCCTTAGCCCCAGTCTTAGTCTTAGCCCCAGCCTTAGCCCCAGTCTTAATCTTAGCCCCAGTCTTAGTCTTAGCCCCAGTTTTAGCCTTAGCCCCAGCCTTAGCCCCAGTCTTAGCCCCAGCCTTAGCCTTAGCCCCAGTCTTAGTCTTAGCCCCAGCCTTAGCCTTAGCCCGTCTTAGTCTTAGCTCCAGTCTTAGTCTTAGCCCCAGCCTTAGTCTTAGCCCCAGCCTTAGCCCCAGTCTTAATCTTAGCCCCAGTCTTAGTCTTAGCCCCAGTCTTAGCCTTAGCCCCAGCCTTAGCCCCAGCCCCAGTCTTAGTCTTAGCCCCAGTCTTAATCTTAGCCCCAGTCTTAGTCTTAGCCCCAGTCTTAGCCTTAGCCCCAGCCTTAGCCCCAGCCTTAGCCCCAGCCTTAGCCTTAACCCCAGTCTTAGCCTTAGCCCCAGCCTTAGCCCAGTCTTAGCCTTAGCACCAGTCTTAGTCTGAGTCTTAGCCCCAGTCTTAGCCTTAGCCCCAGCCTTAGTCTTAGCCCTAGCTTCAGCTTCAGCCCTTAGCGCGCACACACTCACACGCTTCACATACGCTGCTGCTTCTCTGTTTATTATTCATCCTGATTGCCTAGTCACTTTTACCCTTACCCACATGTACATATTACCTACCTCGTTCCACTGCAAATTGACTCTGTACTTGTACTCCTTGTATATGGCTTCATTTTTGTTGTTTTATTGTTTTACTATTTCCTATTTTGTTTAGGTCATTTGTCTTTTTAACTCTGCACTGTTGGGAACGGGCTCATAAGTCAGCACGTCACGGTAAAGTCTACACCTGTTGTATTCAGCGCATGTGAGAAATAAAACTGGATTGATTTGATTAACCCCTGCCCCATCCCCAACACCAGCCTTAGCCCCTCTTACCTGATCAGTATCAGTTAGACTGAGCCCAACACTAACCCCTCTGATGATGAAGTCAGCACCATGACCACTACAGTCCTAATGGAGTCTTCCCTGTCTTTGTCCTTAACCATCTATTCCCATCAATTATTCAGCAGGGAAAGGAAAGCGTTTGAGTGTGTAACACTGATCCACTGCTACTGAACAATCTATTCTGCACTGCGGTGTGAGTCATGAAATACTGCCTACTCAGGCAGACCACTCTGTAAATGAGCAGTATACTAAGGAGACGGTTGTTTTAAAGATGTTAAATATGCGGAAGATGATGTAGCTAGTCTGTGGAAGACGATGTAGCTAGTCTGTGGAAGAGGATGTAGCTAGTCTGTGGAAGATGATGTAGCTAGTCTGTGGAAGACGATGTAGCTAGTCTGTGGAAGAGGATGTAGCTAGTCTGTGGAAGATGATGTAGCTAGTCTGTGGAAGAGGATGTAGCTAGTCTGTGGAAGAGGATGTAGCTAGTCTGTGGAACAGGATGTAGCTAGTCTGTGGAAGAGGATGTAGCTAGTCTGTGGAAGAGGATGTAGCTAAGTATTCAGACCCTTTGTTATGATTGGACATGATTTGGAAAGGCACACACCTGCCTATATAAAGGTCCCAAAGTTGACAGTGCATATCAGAGCAAAAACCAAGCCATGAGGTTGAAGGAATTTTCCGTAGAAGCATTGAAGGTCCCCAAGAACAAAGTGGCCTCCATCATTCTTAAATGGAATAAGTTTGGAACCACCAAGACTCTTCCTAGAGCTGGCTGCCCGGCCAAATTGAGCACCTCAGGGAGGTGACAAAGAACCCGATGGTCACTCTGACAGAGCTCCAGAGTTCCTCTGTGGAGATAGGACCAGACGGAAGCCACTCCTCAGTAAAAAATACATGACAGCACACTTGGAGTTTGCCAAAAGTCACCTAAAGGACTCTAGGACCATGAGAAAGATTCTCTGGTCTGATGAAACCAAGATTGAACTCTTTGGCCTGAATGCAAATATGTCTGGAGGAAACCTGGCGCCATCCCTACGGTGAAGCATAGTGGTGGCAGCATCATGCTGTGGGGATGGTTTTCAGCAGCAGGGACAAGTCAGGATCGAGGGAAAGATGAATGGCACAAAGTACAGAGAGATCCTTGATGAAAACCTGCTCCAGAGCGCTCAGGACCTCAGACTGGGGCGAAGCACACAGCCAAGACAATGCCAGAGTGGCTTCGGGACCAGTCTCTGAATGTCTTCAAGTTGCCCAGCCAGAGCCCGGACTTGAACCCGATCAAATATCTTTGGAGAGACCTGAAAATAGCTGTGCAGCAACAATTCCCATCCAACCTGACAGAGCTTGAGAGAATCTGCAGAGAAGAATGGGAGAAACTCCCCAAATATAGGTGTGCCAAGCTTGTAGCGTCATACCCAAGAAGACTCGAGGCTGTAATCGCTGCCGAAGGTGCTTCAATAAAGTACTGAGTAAAGGGTCTGAATACGTAAAATATCTAAATGTGATTTTTTATTTTTTTTATTTTATACATTTGCAAAAATTTCTAAAAACATGTTTTTGCTTTGTCATTATGGTGTATTGTGTGTAGATTGATGAGGGAAATCAATTTTAGAGTAAGCCTCTAACGTAACAAAATGTGGAAAAAGTCGGAATACTTTCCGAATCCGCTGTATGTAAGCGGATGTAGCTACAGTAGCATATGTAAGAGGATATAGCTACAGTAGCATATGTAAGAGGATATAGCTACAGTAGCATATGTAAGATGGAAGATGGAAGAGGATGTTGTATGTGTCAGGAGGTACGAGGATAGGGGGGAAAGGAAGCAAAGGCGTAGTGAAAGGAAAATAGAGAAACAAATGGTAACATCTTAGTGTCAGAGTTGATCAACGAAACAGGCCGATAGCAGTTGGTGTTGAGGGCTATGAGTCCACTAGAGGACTACAGACCATGTGTGTGTGTGTGTGTGGGGGGGGGGGGGGGGGGGGGGTTGTGGAGGAGCCTGTCTGTCTCGGTCTGAGAGAAGGTTGAGTGGATGTGAGAGGAGACGGGACAGAGGGCAGGGTGAGTGATGCTAATTGAGATTAGCGCCTGGTGCTCTAAATTGACACAGGCTGCATGGGCTGCCCAACAGACACACACACACACTCCCAGAGACTCCCAGGCTGTCAGACCTAGGCAGCCTTGTGTTTTTTTCCTTCCTGGGGGGCGGCAGGAAGGATACTGAATGGACGAAAAAATGTAAGAAGAATAAGAAAAGAAATAGCCAGAGGAAAAGTGGCTGAAAATAGCAATGATCCTGAAATGGAGAAAGAGAAGAAAAAAACATCCTTCCTTGTCTTTTCTCCCCTCAACCCCCACTTTCACTGGACTGATGGAACCAGACTTCCCATTAGTTCAGAATAAAATCCATAGGGTTTCCCGTGAAGAAGGGCCCAGCTTGGGATGCCTGTGAAAGTCAATTAGATCCACACTGACGGAGGCTACATCCTAAATAAAACCATATTCCCTATATAGTGCACTGCTATATAGGGAATATGGTTCCATTTGGGACGCAGCCTCTGTCAGCTAGTGCTCTATATAGAGAATAGGGTGCCACAGGCTTTTGCACCCTGTACCCTGACAGACCACCCGACAGACCCTGGACTAACTGTGTGAAGAGGGTGGGGGGGTTAGAATGGGAGGGGGGGGGGTATTAGATCTATGATCTGAGAGTGCTGTATTGAATATTTTATTGACTGTCTGCTTGCCCTGTGCTGACCTGCCTGACATGCTAACTCCTGGGCCCGCTGGAGACGCCACGTCAGTTCACATCAGAGCAGCCGGTCGTGAGTCTCCCAAAGCATTTCCTGTGAATAAACTCTGGCACCGCGGGGAGGGGGACCAGAACTAGACCACGGCAGCGAGGGAACACTGGTGCACTCCAGACCAAGACAGACACATTCGTACGCGCACACATGTGCGCTCAAGCACATGCATGTACACACACTCACATGCACATAAACACACGATACACACACACAATCTTTCTCTCATCTGCACAGACAGAGACAGGCAGACACAGTACAAACAAACACACTCTCCCTCTCAAGGACTGGTGAAAGTGTCAGCCTTAAACCTTCTGTAAATTGCATCAACTCTGGCCACATGTACGCTTCATGTACCTGGAATAGTGGGACTCACTGACAATGTTGCTGTTGCGCACTGTTTCATTGATCATTTGTGACATTCCAATTGTCACGTAACTTCCTTTACATTTCAAGATCATTTTAAACAAGAATTTGACCTCTCCCCCTCTTCCAATCTCACTCTCTCCTCCTCTCTCTCTGCCCCCCTGCCTTTGCCCCTCCTCCTCTCTCTCTGCCCCCCTGCCTTTGCCCCCTCCTCCTCTCTCTCTGCCCCCCTGCCTTTGCCCCCTCCTCCTCTCTCTCTGCCCCCCTGCCTTTGCCCCCTCCTCCTCTCTCTCTGTCCCCCTGCCTTTGCCCCCTCCTCTCTCTCAGCCCCCCTGCCTTTGCCCCCTCCTCCTCTCTCTCTGCCCCCCTGCCTTTGCCCCCTCCTCCTCTCTCTCTGCCCCTCTGCCTTTTCCCCCTCCTCCTCTCTCTCAGCCCCCCTGCCTTTGCCCCCTCCTCCTCTCTCTCTGTCCCCCTGCCTTTGCCCCCTCCTCCTCTCTCTCTGCCCCCCTGCCTTTGCCCCCTCCTCCTCTCTCTCTGCCCCCCTGCCTTTGCCCCCTCCTCCTCTCTTTCTGCCCCCCTGCCTTTGCCCCCTCCTCCTCTCTCTCTCTCACCTCATTACTGGTGACATGGACCTGTACTTCCTTATGCGCCACCCCCAGGTGGTAAGGGTAGGCAACAACACATTTGCCACACTGATCCTAAACAATGTGGCCCCTCAGGGGTCAAGCACGACTCCAACACATTTCCCAACGGCACAACAGTGGTAGGCCTGATCACCGACAACGATGAGACAGCTTGTAGGGAGGAGGTCAGAGACCTGGCAGTGTGGTGCCAAGACAACAACCTCTCCCTCAATGTGAGCAAGACAAAGGAGCTGATCGTGGACTACAGGACAGGGTGGGCCAAACAGGCCCCCATTAACATCAACGGGGCTGTAGCTGAGCGGGTCGAGAGTTTCAAGTTCCTTGGTGTCCACATCACCAACGAACTATCATGGTCCAAACCCACCAAGACAGTCGTGAAGAGGCCACGACAATACCTTTCCCCCCTCGGGTGACTGAAAGGATTTGACATGTGTCCTCAGATCATCAAAAAGTTCTACAGCTGCACCATCGAGAGCATCCTGACCGGTTGCATCACCACCTGGTATGGCAACTGCTCGGCATCTGACCGTAAGGCGCTACAGAGGGTAGTGCGTACGGCCCAGTACATCACTGGGACCAAACTACTACCATTCAGGACCTATATACTAGGCGATGTCAGACGAAGGCCTAAAGAATTCTCAAACACACACTCACAAACTCCACAGGAAGAATCTCCAGGAATGAAGCAGCCCCTTCATTGACTACACACACGCACAAACACACACGCACGCCAAATCCCCTGACCTGTCACTAAGAGGAGAGGTCCAGTCACCCAAGTCATAGACTGTCCTCTCTGCTACCGCACGGCAAGCAGTACCGGAGCACCAAATTAATCAAATGGCCACCGGACAATTTACATTGACCCCCCGCACTGCTGCTACTTGCTGTTTATTATCTATTCATAGTCGCTTTACCCCTACCTACCTCGACTAACTTATACCCCCGCATATTGACTCGAATACCTGTTGTATTCGGCGCATGTGACAAATAACTTTTGATTTGATGGTCTTTCGAATGTGTTAAAAGTCAGTCAGGCAGAAAGGTCAGCATCGAACTTGCTGCTCTCACAGAGCTCTTTACTTTTTCATGAAGATGACACCTTCTCTCATCTCAGCGGACAGGGCTGCTGACCAGAGACTAACTACACTGATCCTACATCAGAGAAGACAAAGAAGTACTGTATACTGAGCATACGGAGACACATCTGATATAGAAATGGGTATGTCTGACCAGAGAGGACGTAGTGTTTATTATACTGATCCTGGGTCAGAGCCTCTTCATCTCATTCTCCTAGGTCGTCATCATAGTCATTAGAGCCTTCCCACTTACGGCTCACATTCACAAAAACATCCCTTCTCTGATTCTCTCTGTTCTTGTTCCATCTTTCTTCTCTCTCTCTGGCCTGCTCTCTCTCCCTCTCTCTGAATGACATGAAAAGGCTATGCAGTGATGCCAACTCTGAAGAACCACCTGCCTGTCACAAAGAGGAGAGGTTGGGGTTCCACAACCTCTGGCCTTGTTTCTTTGCCTTACACTGTCATCCACTGCCTTACATTATCATCCACAGCCTTACACTGTCATCCTCTGCCTTACACTGTCATCCTCTGCCTTACACTGTCATCCACAGCCTTACACTGTCATCCTCTGCCTTACACTGTCATCCTCTGCCTTACACTGTCATGCACTGCCTTACACTGTCATCCTCTGCCTTACACTGTCATCCACTGCCTTACACTGTCATCCTCTGCCTTACACTGTCATCCTCTGCCTTACACTGTCATCCTCTGCCTTACACTGTCATCCACTGCCTTACACTGTCATCCTCTGCCTTACACTGTCATCCACTGCCTTACACTGTCATCCTCTGCCTTACACTGTCATCCTCTGCCTTACACTGTCATCCTCTGCCTTACACTGTCATGCACTGCCTTACACTGTCATCCTCTGCCTTATACTGTCATCCTCTGCCTTACACTGTCATCCACAGCCTTACACTGTCATACACTGCACTGTCATCCACTGCCTTACACTGTCATCCACTGCCTTACACTGTCCTTACACTGTCATCCACTGCCTTACACTGTCATCCACTGCCTTACACTGTCATCCACTGCCTTACACTGTCATCCTCTGCCTTACACTGTCATCCACAGCCTTACACTGTCATACACTGCCTTACACTGTCATCCTCTGCCTTACACTGTCATCCACTGCCTTACACTGTCATACACTGCCTTACACTGTCATCCACTGCCTTACACTGTCATCCACTGCCTTACACTGTCATCCTCTGCCTTACACTGTCATCCACTGCCTTACACTGTCATACACTGCCTTACACTGTCATCCTCTGCCTTACACTGTCATCCACTGCCTTACACTGTCATACACTGCCTTACACTGTCATCCTCTGCCTTACACTGTCATCCACTGCCTTACACTGTCATACACTGCCTTACACTGTCATCCTCTGCCTTACACTGTCATCCACTGCCTTACACTGTCATACACTGCCTTACACTGTCATCCTCTGCCTTACACTGTCATGCACTGCCTTACACTGTCATCCTCTGCCTTACACTGTCATTCACTGCCTTACACTGTCATCCTCTGCCTTACACTGTCATCCTCTGCCTTACACTGTCATCCTCTGCCTTACACTGTCATCCACTGCCTTACACTGTCATCCTCTGCCTTACACTGTCATCCACTGCCTTACACTGTCATCCACTGCCTTACACTGTCATCCACTGCCTTACACTGTCATCCTCTGCCTTACACTGGCATCCACTGCCTTACACTGTCATACACTGCCTTACACTGTCATCCTCTGCCTTACACTGTCATCCACAGCCTTACACTGTCATCCTCTGCCTTACACTGTCATCCTCTGCCTTACACTGTCATGCACTGCCTTACACTGTCATGCACTGCCTTACACTGTCATCCTCTGCCTTACACTGTCATCCACTGCCTTACACTGTCATCCACTGCCTTACACTGTCATCCACTGCCTTACACTGTCATCCACTGCCTTACACTGTCATGCACTGCCTTACACTGTTATCCTCTGCCTTACACTGTCATGCACTGCCTTACACTGTCATCCTCTGCCTTACACTGTCATCCACTGCCTTACACTGTCATCCACTGCCTTACACTGTCATCCACTGCCTTACACTGTCATCCACTGCCTTACACTGTCATGCACTGCCTTACACTGTCATCCTCTGCCTTACACTGTCATCCACTGCCTTACACTGTCATCCACTGCCTTACACTGTCATCCACTGCCTTACACTGTCATCCACTGCCTTACACTGTCATGCACTGCCTTACACTGTCATCCTCTGCCTTACACTGTCATGCACTGCCTTACACTGTCATCCTCTGCCTTACACTGTCATCCACTGCCTTACACTGTCATCCACTGCCTTACACTGTCATCCACTGCCTTACACTGTCATCCACTGCCTTACACTGTCATGCACTGCCTTACACTGTCATCCTCTGCCTTACACTGTCATCCACTGCCTTACACTGTCATCCTCTGCCTTACACTGTCATCCACTGCCTTACACTGTCATCCACTGCCAAAACTCTATCCGCCAATCGGTCCATAGAAATGCTTTCAAAGAAACATTATTTTTGAAGGGGTTATAGGGGTTTAAGTTTTCAATTATGAGTCACGCCAGAGCACAATGCCAGACCCCATGCTGTGTGTGACGCTGTGACCCATGCCTGTCCTACACACACACACACACCCCCTCAGGCTCTCCTCCACACCACGCTTCCTGTCCCCATCGATCACTCTCTGGCATTGCCGCCACACAATGTCTCCATCTTTCTTCCTTCCTCCCTCCAAAGCCTGTTTTAGACAGAGTGGACCCCCAGTGTTGCAACTCAACTTGTAGCTCAAACAAAAAACGGAATTTGACCGGGTGTCATCATAGCTGTGTGTGTGTGTGTGTGTGTGTGTGTGTGTGTGTGTGTGTGTGTGTGTGTGTGTGTGTGTGTGTGTGTGTGTGTGTGTGTGTGTGTGTGTGTGTGTGTGTGTGTGTGTGTGTGTGTGTGTGTGTGTAATACTGAATATTGTCTAATATGGTTGAGTTAGGCTACTGGTAATCCAACTATAGTTCCTATACACAGATTCAGCAACTGTTGAATGGGAGTTGAGTAGTTTGAAAGGAGCATCTTTTGTGACAGGAGGTGATGGGGATACTGTAGCAGTGAATTACACTCTGCCTAGCCTGGCCTCGAATATATACACACACACACTTGGGCTGTACAGGTTTTCCCCCTCCCTTTCTGAAACATGCCAGACAACAGCATTCCTCACTCCTTAGGTGTTTTATCCCACACCACTAAAGTTGTTAAAAGACATTAAAAAGGGCTTCCTGAAAACGATTCCTGAAGTTGGCCATGTACTTCTCCTCGCGGCTATATTAAATAAATAAAACGCAGGCTCGCCTTGCCTCCTCTGAGACAGAAAGCTTTCTATGGGGGCCAGAGAGGAAGAGCGCGTGCTGAAAGGGTCACTATAATCCCACCGTTAAAACACTGCAAATGTAATTCAGCCCAGAGGGTGGAACTTTAAAAGTGCAGTGTGTGTGTGTGTGTCTGTGTGTGTGTGTGTGTGTGTGTGTGTGTGTGTGTGTGTGTGTGTGTGTGTCCGTGTCCGTGTCCGTGTGTGTGTCTGTGTGTGTGTGTCCATGTGAGTTTTTAAAAGGATTTTAAAGGTTCGGAGGGTGGTCATGAGAGCGCTAACAGCGAGCTACTCTCTCTCTCTCGCTCTCTCTCTCTCTCACTAGCTCTCTCTCTTTCACTCACTCTCTCTCGCTCTCTCTCTCTCACTAGCTCTCTCTTTCACTCACTCACTCTCTCTCCCTCCATCCACTCCTCCCCCTCCATTCACCCCACATCCCCTCTTTGCCCTAGGAGCCTCCATGAAAGTTTGATGTGGATATTAGCTTGTTGCTCATCTTGCACCTTGCTGTTTATAGTATTGACAGCAGCAGTGAACTGGCTGTGAGGCAGATAGCATCGCCAGGCCACTCCAGCCCTCCCTCCTCCTCTCCTCCCTGCATCTCTCGGTCTGTCTGCTGACAACATTAGAAGTGTTTTAACTGGGTTTTAATGGCCGGGCCGTCCTCAGTACTACAGCCCTCTCCCTCCACCTCCCTGACGTTGGAAATAGCTGTTGTGAAAAAAACCTATGCCTGATGGGAGATGACATGCCCTCCTTTTTCTTTCTTTACCTCCCTTCACTCTCTTCTTCCTCGCTGGCGCTGCCAAAGCTCATGTGACTGACTGAGAGGAACTAAGGGCTGCCCCCTGACAAGGCCATGCCCCTTACGAACTGGATCCCCCCCTTCCCCCAGTTCGCTCTCTCTCTGTCATAGTGAATGGGGTCCTGTGAAACAGTGTGTTTTGTGTGTGTGGTGCTAGAGGTAGGTAACGCTCATTAGCAGAGTTTAGCGACACACAGGGCAGGCTGAATGGGGGAGCTTGTTGCCACACAATGGCTCTGTCCCCCCCTGAGGAACTGTAGGCTGTATGCCCTGGCTCCACGCTGATGCCAAACCTCCCTTTTCCTCCCTCTACTCCCTCCCCTCCTCATCCCCCAAAACCAATTGCTCTCTCTCTCCTTCTCTCTTTCTTTCCCTCGCTGTCTCTCTCTTTCTCCCTCTCTTTCTCCCTCTCTCTTTCTCTTTCTCCCTCTTTCTCTCTCCGTGTTGGGTTTGAGGGAATAGACAGATGTCCTGCTCAGCTTTTTTTGTGTGTGTGTGTGTGTGTGTGTGTGTGTGAGTGTGAGTGTGAGTGAGTGAGTGAGTGAGTGAGTGAGTGAGATAGATAGATAGATAGATAGATAGATAGATAGATAGATAGATAGATAGATAGATAGATCAGACCAAGCTGTCCAAACTGCTCATCAGATGAGGTCATGTGGCATCCCTGCCCCCCACTTACAAGGTCACATGTCCCACACACCCACAGTGACTCAGTGTCATACACACAGCATCCCCAACAAGCACACTATTATCCAATAAGCAGCCACCGGATAGAACATATCAGATCCAATTGACTCTCCTGCTGGCTTTAAGACAATTCATCAGCCACTGATTAGGAATGAAAGCAATCAGTGTTTTAGGCAGGCGGGAGAGAGGGAGAGCGAGAGAGATTGTGTTGGTCAGGGGATGGATGTAGGTAGATCAGAGTGTGTGTTTCTTTGATTCTCTTAATCAATAGTGTTAGTGCCACACCCACATATTACTTCAGTGGAGAGTAGTGGTGGGAACCATATGCATTTAACGTTAGTGGTCCGGACCAGTATTTTAAACTGAGTATCATGATCAACCATCTACATTGAACGAAAATATACAGAGCTGTTGCCAGAGAATTGAATGTTAATTTATCTACCGTAAGCTGTCTCCAACGTCCTTTTAGAGAATTTGGCAGTACTTCCAACCGACCTCACAACCACAGCCCACGATAAATCTCATTCTGATTGGCTGGGCCTGGCTCCCCAGTGTGTGGGCCTATGCCCATGCCTGCACCAGTTATGTGAAAGCCATAGATTAGGGTCTAATTAATTTTTAAATGGACTGATTTCCTTATATGAACTGTAACTCAGTAAAATCTTTGACATTTTTGCATGTTACTTTTATATTTTTGTTCAGTATATGTTGATAACATCATAATAATAATATATCAGCAGCTTTTATGCAAACAATTTACAATCATGCATGCTTACATTTTTCACATGGTGGCACAGTGGGAATCAAACCCATGACCCCTTGGGTTGCAAAAGCCATTCTCTACCAACTGAGCCACACAGGATCACATGTTGTAGCAACTATATTTATCAACTTTTCCTGTTAGTAAGCTAATCTGAAATTATATTTTATTGCTTTCCTCTGTATAGAACAGTATAACTAGCTGTCCATTTCCCCTGCAGCCATTTTCCCTGTCATCCACGGTGCTTGGAGTCCATTTTGTGTCAGAAGCACTCCCAGTTTCCCCAGAGTGGTGGTGCTTGTCCTCAGGTGCTGAGGTAACACCTAGGCACTTAGGTCCATAACATGGTCCTCTCACACTGTGGCAGAGTGTGGAGGGTAGAGGTGCTGGGAGCTCACAGCCACGGAGGGAAGAGGGAGGTGTCACTAGACCTGTCTGCAGCCTGTCAGCTATCTCGCTATGATTCACACACACAGGACTGTGAGAGTGTGTGTGGGGAAGAGGGACTATCTGTGTGTGTGTGTGTTTGTTTGTTTGTTTGTTTTAAGGCCAAGGGCCGGAAGGCAAAGTCTTCATCACACTCAACCCTATCGCACCAATCCGGACATCCGTGACAAATTCAATTTATATACTCTCTCGCTGCTAATTTAATTTCACAACTCAATTGTGTTGTTCCGGGGTGATGTCATTGCTCTGGTCTGTTACTATTGGGTGGTTCTTCAATGCTGTTTCTGAGGACTCTTTTTGGACACGATCTGGGACTTTATATTCATCATCATATGAGTTGAGCTGAAGAACTACCCTCAGTGGGATCCTCTCCTCTTTTCTCCTTTCCTCTCTGCTCGTCTCCTTACAACTCCTCTCCTCACTACTCTCCTGCTCGTCTCCTTACAACTCCTCTCCTCACTACTCTCCTGCTCGTCTCCTTACAACTCCTCTCCTCACTCCTCTCTGCTCGTCTCCTTACAACTCCTCTCCTCACTCCTCTCTGCTCGTCTCCTTACAACTCCTCTCCTCACTCCTCTCCTGCTCTCCTCGTCCTCTCCTGCGCTCGTCCTCTCCTGCTCTCCTCCTCTCTCCGCTCTGCTCGTCTCCTTACAACTCCGCTCCTCACTCCTCTCTGCTCGTCTCCTTACAACTCCTCTCCTCTCTCCTCTCTGCTCGTCTCCTTACAACTCCTCTCCTCACTACTCTCTGCTCGTCTCCTTACAACTCCTCTCTGCTCGTCTCCTTACAACTCCTCTCCTCACTACTCTCCTGCTCGTCTCCTTACAACTCCTCTCCTCACTCCTCTCTGCTCGTCTCCTTACAACTCCTCTCCTCACTCCTCTCCTGCTCTCCTCCTCTCTCCTCTCTGCTCGTCTCCTTACAACTCCTCTCCTCACTCCTCTCCTGCTCTCCTCCTTGTCCTCTCTGCCTCTTCTCCTCTCTCCTCTCTGCTCGTCTCCTTACAACTCCTCTCCTCACTCCTCTCCTGCTCTCCTCCTCGTCCTCTGTTTTCCAGCAGTGGGATCAGAAGTTCAGGTATGTGGAACGATCACACCCTCTCATCCCTTATGGGATACATTACTGCTTCTCGACAAGGACTGTGAAAGCACACTCAAAAACACACACACTATGTCTTGGCAGTGTGAGCTGTGTTAATGTCTCCAGCAGCAGTAGTATCACCCTCAGGTAGCATGTCTTCTCCATTAGCTCTATGTAGCACTACAACGGGTCAGTGTTGTCTCTCCTCCCCATAGAGTTGCTGAACTATCCCAGGCATCCCATGAACCCTCTGGCCATCTAATATGAACCCTGTCCGTCTTAGCTGAGGTGGCTATAATTCTCTTTTCAAGAAAACATATTATAATAGGGTCGGCAGACTTTCCTCCAAAGAACTTTGTATTTATTTTTATTTCACCTTTATTTAACCAGGTAGGCAAGTTGAGAACAAGTTGTCATTTGCAAATGCGACCTGGCCAAGATGAAGCGTAGCAATTCGACAGATACAACAACACAGAGTTACACATGGAATAAACAAAACATAGTCAATAATACAGTAAAACAAAAAACAAAAAACTATTTATAGTGAGTGCAAATGAGGTAAGATGAGGGAGTTAAGGCAATAAATAGGCCATGGTGGCGAGGTAATTACAGTATAGCAATTAAACACTGGAATGGTAGATGTGCATAAGATGAATGTGCAGTTAGAGATACTGGGGTGCAAAGGTGCAAGATAAATAAATAAATAGAGTTTGGGGATGAGGTAGGTAGATAGATGGGCTGTTTACAGATGGACTATGTACAGGTGCAGTGATCTGTGAGCTGCTCTGACAGTTGGCGCTTAAAGCTAGTGAGGGAGATATGAGTCTCCAGCTTCAGAGATTTTTGCAGTTCTTTCCGTCACTGGCAGCAGAGAACTGGAAGGAAAGACGACCAAAGGAGGAATTGGCTTTGGGGGTGACCAGTAAGATATACCTCCTAGAGCGCGTGCTACGGGTGGGTGCTGCTATGGTGACCAGTGAGCTAAGGAAGGGCTTTACCTAGCAGAGACTTGTAGATAACCTGTAGCCAGTGGATTTGGCGACGAGTATGGCGACGAGTAGTGTATGGGGCTTTGGTGACAAAACGGATGGCACTGTGATAGGCTGCATACAGTTTGTTGAGGAGAGTGTTAGAGGCTTTTTTTATAGATGACATCACCGAAGTCAAGGATCGGTAGGATGGTCAGTTTTATGAGGGTATGTTTGACAGCATGAGTGAAGAATGCTTTGTTGCGATATTGGAAGCCGATTCTAGATTTAATTTTGGATTGGAGATGCTTAATGTGAGTCTGGAGGAGAGTTTACAGTCTAACCAGACACCTAGGTATTTGTAGTTGTCCACGTATTCTAAGTCAGAGCCGTCCAGAGTAGTGATGCTGGACGGGCGAGCAGGTGCCGGCAGTGATCGGTTGAATAGCATGCATTTAGTTTTACTTGCATTTAAGAGCAGTTGGAGGCCACGGAAGGAGAGTTGTATGGCATTGAAGCTCGTCTGGAGGTTAGTTAGCACAGTGTCCAAAGAGGGGCCAGAAGTATACAGAATGGTATCGTCTGCGTAGAGGTGGATCAGAGAATCACCAGCAGCAAGAGCAGCATAATTGATGTATACAGAGAAGAGAGTCGGCCCGAGGATTGAACCCTGTGACACCCCCATAGAGACTGCCAGAGGTCTGGACAACAGGCCCTCCGATTTGACACACTGAACACTGTCTGAGAAGTAGTTGGTAATCCAGGCGAGGCAATCATTTGAGAAACCAAGGCTGTCGAGTTTGCCAATAAGAATGTGGTGAATGACAGAGTCGAAAGCCTTGGCCAGGTCGATGAATACGGCTGCACAGTAATGTCTCTTATCGATGGTGGTTATTATGTCGTTTAGAATCTTGAGCGTGGCTGAGGTGCACCCATGACCAGCTCTGAAACCAGATTGCATAGCTGAGAAGGTACGGTGGGATTTGAAATGGTCGGTGATCTGTTTGTTAACTTGGCTATTGAAGACCTTAGAAAGGCAGGGTATGATAGATATAGGTCTGTAGCATTTTGGGTCTAGAGGGTCACCCTCTTTGAAGAGGGGGATGACCGCGGCAGCTTTCCAATCTTTGGGAATCTCAGACGAAAGAGAGGTTGAACAGGCTAGTAATAGGGGTTGCAACAATTTTGGTAGATACTTTTAGAAAGAGAGGGTTCAGATTGTCTATCCCGGCTAATTTGTAGGTGTCCAGATTTTGCAGCTGTTTCAGAACATCAGCTATCTGGATTTGGGTGAAGGAGAAATGGTGGGGGCTTTGGCGGATTGCTGTGGAGGGTGCCGGGCAGTTGACAGGGGTAGGGGTAGCCAGGTGGAAAGCATGGCCAGCCGTAGAGAAATGCTTATTGAAATTCTCAATTATAGTGGATTTATCGGTGGTGACAGTGTTTCCTAGCCTCAGAGCAGTGGGCAGCTGGGAAGAGGTGCTCTTATTCTCCACAGACTTTACAGTGTCCCAGAACTTTTTTGAGTTAGTACTACAGGATGCACATTTCTGTTTGAAAAAGCTAGCCTTGGCTTTCCTAACTTCCTGTGTATATTTGTTCCTAATTTCCCTGAAAAGTTGCATATCACAGGGGCTATTCGATGCTAATGCAGAACACCACATGTTTTTGTGCTGGTCAAGGGCAGTCAGATCTGGAGTGAACCAATGACTATATCTTTTCCTAGTTCTAAATTTTTTGAATGGGGCAAGCTTATTTAAGATGGTGAGGAAGGCACTTTTAAAGAATAGCAAGGCACCATCTACTGACGGGATGAAAAAACAAAAAAAGGTGTATTTGGAGGGCGAGTTAGTTAGGATGACATCTATGAGGGTTCCCGTGTTTACGGATTTGAAGTTGTACCTGGTAAGTTCATTGATAATTTGTGTGAGATTGAGGTCATCAAGCTTGGATTGTAGGATGGTCGGGGTGTTAAGCATGTCCCAGTTTAGGTCACCTAGTAGCACAAGCTCAGAAGATAGATGGGGGGCAATCAATTCACATATGGTATCGAGGGCACAGCTGGGGGCAGAGGGAGGTCTATAGCAAGCGGCAACAGTGAGAGACTTGTTTCTGGAAAGGTGCATTTTTAGAAGTAGAAGCTTGAATTGTTTGGGTACAGACTTGGATAGTAATACAGAACTCTGCAGGCTATCTTTGCAGTAGATTGCAACACCGCCCCCTTTGGCAGTTCTATCTTGGCGGAAAATGTTATAGTTAGCAATGGAGATTTGTTTTTTTTTGGTGGATTCAGACACGGCTAAAACATCCGGGTTGGCAGAATGTGCTAAAGCAGTGAGTAAAACAAACTTAGGGAGTATGCTTCTAATGTTAACATGCATGAAACCAAGGCTTTTACGGTTACAGAAGTCAACAAATGAGAGCACCTGGGGAGTGGGAGTGGAGCTAGGCACTGCAGGACCTGGATTAACCTAAGGTTTCTGGGCACGATAGCATAGTTTCAAGGCATAGTGTACAGACAAAGGTAAGGTAGGATGTGAGTACATTGGAGGTAAACCTAGGCATTGAGTAATGATGAGAGAGATATAGTCTCTAGAAACGTTTAAACCAGGTGATGTCATCGCATATGTAGGAGGTGGAACAACATGGTTGGTTAAGGCATATTGAGCAGGGCTAGAGGCTCTACAGTGAAATAAGACACTAATCACTAACCAGGACAGTAATGGACGAGGCTTATTGATATTAGAGAGAGACATGCGTAGCCAAGTGAACATATGGGTCCAGTGAGTTGTTGGGCTGACTGGGGACACGGTGATTCAGACAGTTAGCAGGCCGATGCTAACACGCTAACAGTTAGTAGGCTGGGGCTAAACAAGCTAGCAGTTCGCAGACCGGGTTAGCAAGCAAGCAGTTAGTAGGGGCTAGCAGTTAGCAGGCAAGCTAGCAGTTAGCAGACCGGAGCAGGCAACCTAGTAGTTAACATACCGGGGCTAGCAAGTTAACCTATGGGGGACGTCGCAATGGGATTACGTCTGTATTTGCCTCTTCGTGCGGTGACGTTGATAGACCAGTGGTGGAATTAGTAGGGATCCAAGTAGCTCTAGGTAGCTAGCACGCCTAGCAGGTTAGCAGAATGGGCCTTCAGCGGACATTGCGCCTGAGGGGCCTGTTGGAATCCTCGGGCAGATTATGTCGGTATTTCAGTCGTAGAGGATCGGCGGGGTTCCGTGCCCCGTACCGGCAGTAGAAGGGGTCCGGATATTGTCTCCCAGGAGTGAGCCGGGAGATAGCCCCAGGCTAGTTGGTGCTAGCTTCGGGACGGAAACGTTAGCCAGTAGTAGTCAACCCGAGTTGCGGTTAGCTAGCTGTGATGATCCAGATAAAAAGGTTCAGAGTTTGTGGTAGGAATTTGGGGATATGGAGAGAAAAATAGGTCCGGTATTTTCTGATTTAAAACGCGTTGTACGAATTGGCGAGAGCTTTTCGAGCTAAAGGTTAGCTGATGACCGCTAGCAGTGGTTAGCTGACTGATAGCTGGTAGCTAGTTAGCTAGCTAGCTTCAGTTGAGGTATTCCAGTTTGGTGGTAAATAGAAATACTTTAGGAAAGGAAAAAACAGATACACACCACATTGGGTGAGCGGGTTGCAGGAGAGTATTTTGAAGTTGAGGTTTAGGAAAAAGACACATATATATAGATATACAGATATACACATGGGACGAGACAAGACAAAGACGTCTGACTGCTACGCCATCTTGGATGGCTACTGAACTATCCAAGGCATCTGGTGAACCATAGTAGTATCTGTCTAATATGACCTGGTTATAATTCTCTTTCCAAGAAAATGTATGCCGTAATGTAATTCAGTGGGCTAAGAGTTTTTCCTGACCCTGTGACCGGACTACAGAGCTTTTCCTGACCCTGTGACCGGACTACAGAGTTTTTCCTGACCTTGTGACCGGACAACAGAGTTTTTCCTGACCTTGTGACCGGACTACAGAGTTTTTCCTGTAGAAACAGGAGCACATCGGTCCCAGGATATAAAGGACTGAAGCTCTGAGAGTCTCTTATATTTCCAAAAAGTTGAGTTGTGTCGACAAAACATCGGACACATGGGGTCTGTGATTCTGAAAACCACTGCTGTGGTGTCACCTTTGATCAGGAGTAACGTCAGGATTTTGAGAGGATGTAGTGGACATTTAAAGACCCAGGTCTGGGCCAGGGTCAGTCCCTGGCTCTACTCCCAGAGAGCAGAGGGAGGGCTGAGGTAGAATAGGGGCAGAGAAGGGGGAGGAGGGGGCGCAGTAAGACTTTGATCCCAGGACCTTGTCATCTTTATGGGGGTGTTGAGAGGAGGAAACCAGGCCAAGAGAGTAGACTATCACACGCTACCAGGCCCGCTCCCTGTGTGTGTGTGTGTGTGTGTGTGTGTGTGTGTGTGTGTGTGTGTGTGTGTGTGTGTGTGTGTGTGTGTGTGTGTGTGTGTGTGTGTGTGTGTGTGTGTGTGTGTGTGTGTGTGTGTGTGTGTGTGTGTGTGTGCAGGCGCGCGTGCGTGCGCGTGGTGTACAATGTACAAGTTGGCACAAAACACACACCACATGTGCTAGCCGTCTAGCCGCCCCTTACGACACCCCCCAGCTCAGCCCACCCCAACCGCCTTGAACTCCTGACCTCTCAACTCTACTTGAACCTTTTAGAAAAGTCCTCACAGAACCACTGGTCCCGGGTCACTGGAAACGTCAACACACACAATGTGTGACTACACCTTACAGTGAGAGAGAGCTGGGCCTGCTGTTGTGTAAAAAGATGTTAGCTAGCTGGGTGTGCTAGAGGCTTAGAGATGGAGGTAATAAGCTTACATGTCAGGCCTGTTGGTTAGCTAACGGCCAACACTGCTGTGTGTGTGTGTTCTCTGCTCTCCGTGGCAAAACAATGGCTGATTATCCCACTACTCAAAAGGAATGCTCCGACTACACTACTGGTAAACAGGGTGCATGAGTTGGTGCTGTGTGTGTGTGTACACACAGGGTGATGGTGTGATAGTAGATTCATCTCTGTGGACTAGGGATGACGTTTTAAATCAGGTTAGGGGATTTGGGGTGCGTGTGTGTACTCAATGAAGGGACTGCTTAATTCCTGGAGACACTTGAGTATGTGAGTGTGTGTGTGGTGTGCAAAGCTGCCTTCTAGCCCAGGGCAGTCTCTCTCTGTTTTTATCACTCTTCACTGGACACACACTGCAGGCTGTGGCGCTAAGAGCTCTACCACTATAAAGGACAGAGGGAGGGAAGAGGGGAAGGATAGAGGGAGGGCATAAGACAAGATGTACCCTTTCTGTATGTCACGTGTGTGTTTGTATATGTGTCTGTGTGTTGTGTGTTTATTCTCGAAAAGAAAGTGATTAACTAAATCACACTGTGACCGTATAACTCACTTGATATTCTTTGGAATGATCTCAATATGAAATGTTTTTTTTTCTCCTCTTGTCTCGTTTCCTCTCCCCCTGGGGCCCGACCGTACCACTACTCAGTTAAGACATGAATATTCACTAATACATACACACCCTGTTAGAATGCCTGTAGTGCCGAGTACTATGTTCTGCAGACACGTCTGATGATATGAGAACACTCCCAGATCTAGCAGGATGAATCCTTTGCTTTGGTGGTGGGGGAGGAGGAGGAGAGGGTGTAATTTAGCTGTAGTCTGTAAATGAAAGGTGATCTCTTTCTGAGTGAAACTTCAAACAGCCAACAGCTGCTGGCCTGCCAGGGTCAGCCGCCGGTCAGTGTGTGTGTGACTGGATCGTGTTCTTCATGTTGCGACCTCTCTTGACATATGTCTGCGTGATGTTATCTCTCTCATCGTTATATGTGTGTCTGTGCATGTGGGGTTATCTCTCCCATCATCATGTATGGTGTGTGTGTGTGTGTATGTGTTATCTCTCCCATCATCCCATACCATATGTCTCCTGGAAGAGGGGGATGGGAGAGAGGAGAGTTGGATGAGAGGAGGTGGAAGAGGAGAATGATTGAGGTTGGATGTGGTGTCTGTAGCAGGGAGAGGTGGTGAAACCATGGGGAGAGAGAGGGAGACGAGGACATGTCTGGTTTTGGCATGTGGAGGGAGGCTAGCTAGCCCAGTTGACTCATTTGGATTGATGGGCAGTTGTAAGGGGGGGGGGGGGGGGGGGGGGTAGTTTGTAGGTCACCCCTGTGTAATTAAAAGCACATTACTTATTTACTTACACCTATTGCTCACACCTTTACAGTCCTCTCAGATCTATGCAGTAGGAGATAGAGGGTAAGGATGTGCCACCAGGCTCAGAGCCAGCCTGTAAGGGCCTCCTGCTACGGCCTCCCGCTGGCTAATATGCTTCCTCGTTAAACCCTGCTGTTATAAACCAGGACTAGGGGGTTAACACTGGGGGCTAACTGCTAACCCTCCAGAGTGACCAGTAACCTGATCCCGCCTGGCCCACCTCGGGGCCCTCTGGGCTGGGGGAGATCAGGGCCTAGCCCCCCTCCCCTGGTTCTCTCTGGGTGCCAGGCCTTGGACCTGGGCTGTGACAGCCTAGAGATGGATAGTAATCACAGCCAACCCTGATGTTATCACATGGTGATAGGACTACAGTACCGGTTAGACTATCACTGCAATGAGGCTGCATGTAGTGTAGGGAGAGAGAGACAGGTGTCATAGAGAGAGACAGGTGTGGAGTGTGTGTGTGTGTGGGCGGGAATGTGTGTGTGTGGGAGAGGGAGTGTGTGTTTGTGGAAGCGGGTGTGTGTGTGTTTGTGTGTCTTCCCTCAGCAGCAGGATTAAAAGCTTGGTAGCTTGGACATTCTTATTCTTTTTTGTCTTTTTGGGTGGGTTAATCTGTTGCCCGCGGTGATTATCTGGCGGAGTGTGACAAAAAAAGAGGGGCAGAAACTGAATATGAAAACAGCTGGACGAGCAGCTATCAAATGACCTTGGAACACTGGTCTGTGCAAAACATTACAAAGGCCCAGGGACAGACACAGAGAATATGTTCCAAATGGCACCCTATTCCCTATATATAGTGAAACTACTGTTGACCAGGGCCCATAGGGCTGTGGTCGAAAGTAATGCACTATGATACAATGAGAGAGAGAGAGCACTTTTCTCTCCTCTTTCCTCCCTCGTTCCACATCCAACTGGAGAGATTTCTCCTCTTTCTGTACACTTCTGCTATCTGTTTCTTCGTTCACTCCTTTCTTTAAAAACGATCCCTCTTTGGACTGTATGGTAACACTCAACACTTGTGAAAGAAATCACACAAAACAACTTGACACAACTTTTTTTGAGACTAAAAAATATTTCTGAAGGTAGTTTGAACCACTCCAAAGAGCACCATCAAACATCCAAGCAGTGCTCCTAACTTTGCCTTTGTTCCCCTCCTTGCACTGTCCCCCTCCCCAACTTTAATTAACTTGTCTGCTTGTCTGAGTCTGGAGGCTTTAGCCTCTGACAATAACCCTACCTGCAACAAGTGCCTAAGAAAGCCCAGGCACAAAGAGAGAAGATTAGCCTGACATTGTTCCTATGTTAGTCTTATTATGACAGTATTAGACTGGACTGGAGAGGCCATTCAGCCCCGGAATCAGGCTTTCAGCAGTCCGGAGGCCAGGGGCCAGCTGGTTGTCTGGCTGCTGCCATTAGCCTCCAGAGTTAGGGGTTCACCTTTTGAACATACTTCTCACAAGTACAAATCAGGACAAATACCAGGACAAATCCCCAGGTCATAATTGTGTGTGTGTGTGTGTGTGTGTGTGTGTGTGTGTGTGTGTGTGTGTGTGTGTGTGTGTGTGTGTGTGTGTGTGTGTGTGTGTGTGTGTGTGTGTGTGTGTGTGTGTGTGTGTGTGTGTGTGTGTGTGTGTGAGACCTACTTATAATCATAGGAAGTGTGTTAGTCAGATGTGGTTGTTGTTTTAGGGGGGCTGTCATAAGTCTCTGACATTGACTAGAGATCTGGCACTCCTGTTTCATGTCTCTGGGAGAGCTTATTAATGTCTCTTCTGTGTGTTACCTGGTAAGGAACATTGGACATAAGTTAACTCTGCAAGGACTCGTTTCCTCTTCTTCCCTTTCCTCTGGTCTTCAACTTCTCTCCTCTCTTCTCCTCTGCTCTACTCTCTTCTTGTCTTCAACCTCTCCTCTCTTCTCCTCTGCTCTACTCTCTTCTTGTCTTCAACCTCTCCTCTCTTCTCCTCTGCTCTACTCTCTTCTTGTCTTCAACCTCTCCTCTCTTCTCCTCTGCTCTACTCTCTTCTTGTCTTCAACCTCTCCTCTCTTCTCCTCTGCTCTACTCTCTTCTTGTCTTCAACCTCTCCTCTCTTCTCCTCTGCTCTACTCTCTTCTTGTCTTCAACCTCTCCTCTCTTCTCCTCTGCTCTGCTCTCTTCTTGTCTTCAACCTCTCCTCTCTTCTCCTCTGCTCTACTCTCTTCTTGTCTTCAATCTCTCCTCTCTTCTCCTCTGCTCTGCTCTCTTCTTGTCTTCAACCTCTCCTCTCTTCTCCTCTGCTCTGCTCTCTTCTTGTCTTCAACCTCTCCTCTCTTCTCCTCTGCTCTACTCTCTTCTTGTCTTCAACCTCTCCTCTCTTCTCCTCTGCTCTACTCTCTTCTTGTCTTCAACCTCTCCTCTCTTCTCCTCTGCTCTGCTCTCTTCTTGTCTTCAACTTCTCTCCTCTCTTCTCCTCTGCTCTACTCTCTTCTTGTCTTCAACCTCTCCTCTCTTCTCCTCTGCTCTACTCTCTTCTTGTCTTCAACTTCTCTCCTCTCTTCTCCTCTGCTCTACTCTCTTCTTGTCTTCAACCTCTCCTCTCTTCTCCTCTGCTCTACTCTCTTCTTGTCTTCAACCTCTCCTCTCTTCTCCTCTGCTCTGCTCTCTTCTTGTCTTCAACCTCTCCTCTCTTCTCCTCTGCTCTGCTCTCTTCTTGTCTTCAACCTCTCCTCTCTTCTCCTCTGCTCTACTCTCTTCTTGTCTTCAACCTCTCCTCTCTTCTCCTCTGCTCTGCTCTCTTCTTGTCTTCAACCTCTCCTCTCTTCTCCTCTGCTCTGCTCTCTTCTTGTCTTCAACCTCTCCTCTCTTCTCCTCTGCTCTACTCTCTTCTTGTCTTCAACCTCTCCTCTTCTCTTCTCATTTGCCAAAAGGGACACACGTTTGCCCAGTAATTTAAGATACAGAATGCACCTTTAAAGCATCACAGCGTCCCTCTCTCCCCATAACCTCTCAGGGATCTGAGCATCAGAAAAACATGAGGGAACCAATTTGATGGCCACCCCATTAAGGCCCGGCTCCATAGGGGGATGTCGTCTCTAAAAAACACTCCACTAGAATATCACACAGTTAGTAACAAAGGCCCTGGTACACTTTGATCAACCAACAGCAACATGGAACCCCTTAACTAGATATCTCATCTCCGCTATCTATCCACCGCTCAGTAAACTGATTCTCCAGGACCTGTTGAAGGGTGGATGGAGATTTTTCTACACTAAGTGCTTAGGTCCAATGAAATGTGGTATATCTCCCAAGGGACACCCTATTCCCTATATAGTGCACTGCCTTTGGCCAGAGCCCAGTGGGCCCTGGAATAGGGAATAGTGTGCCATTTGGGATATAGCCATGTTCCTTTCATGTGAGGCTGTCTAGGGTCGAGATTACAACACATTAACATGGGTTTGTTTAGAGGGTCAGTTAGAGATGGGAGCCAAACGTAGGCCACACATAAAAGAGAGCGGGAGAGAGAAGGAGAAAGATGGAGAAAACAGCTGGGGAGAAAAAGGTAAACAAAGGATAGAGAGAGGGAGAGTGGGAGAGCAAAATCTAAATCAGTCAACAGACTGAGAGGGTATTTCCGAGTGTGTGTGTGTGTGTGTGGGAGTGGGAAAGAGAAGGGTTGCAGAGTGACTTGGTCAGGCTGACTCAGGGGTCTAGCTGTGTGTTTAGTGGAGGAAGTGGACGTGCTAAGATTGTTATGAAAGACCGAGCATATAGGAAGTAGCACTTAGTGGGGTCTCTGTGAATGACTGCCAGGTCAGGAAGCACAAGTGTGAGACTTGGCCCCTGCTCTGACACACACATACACACACACTGCAGCTATACAGTCTGTAGGGAATGTGATGACTGTGGACCCCCTGGGGATACTCAGCAACATACTTGGTACTCTCTTTCTCTCCCTCTCTCTTCTCCCCTTCGTCTTTCTCAATCCTCCTCCTCTTTCTCACCATTCCCTGGCCGTTCACATAACCCAGGCCTCCAGAGAGGGGGAGGGAGGGAGGGTGAGCAAGAAGGAAGAGGATGAGAGGAGATGAGGGGGAGGGGTGAGAAGAGAGGAGGAGGAAGGGAGAGGGTAGGATAGGGCTCAGAGGGCAACAGAGTCGGCTCCCTGAAATAGCCCAGGGTAAACAGAGGCTAGCCTGAGAACCAAACATCAGCCCTGGTTCCTGTGCCACAGGCTGTTTCCCAAGTGGCACCCTATTCCCTATATAGTGCGCTACTTTTAACCTGGCCCATAGGGAAGCAGCCACAGCCAGCCATTTCTACTCTGCTATGGGGGACATTTCTCACGGGGAGAGTCCAGGGGGAACCAGTGGTAACAGGATAAATCACACACATCACACCAGTCAGTCACTCTACTCTAGGATTGGTGTGGATTTCTCTCTCCCTTAGTCTAATTGTGTTTCGCAATATATTGCATATTATAATATGGGTTGTTCGAGACCTGAATGCAGATTGGCTGATAGCCGTGGTATATCAGACCTTATACCACAGGTATGACAAAACATGTATTTTTACTGCTCTAATTACGTTGGTAAGCAGTTTATAATAGCAATAAGGCACCTCAGGGGTTTGTGATATATGGCCAATATACCACAGCTAAGGGCTGAATCCAGGCACTGGCCTTATTGCTTAAATATACAGCTTACACACACATGGGCCCCTGTTTGAGTACTGATGTGTTCCTGGTTTGAAGAGCATGAGGCTCTACCTGACCTTTCTGTGTCTGTCTGCTCTGCTCTCACACGTTTACACACACACACAGTAGTGTGTGTTCGGTGTCTAGCTGCTTCTGCTGGCATGAGCGCAACTCTCTTATTAAAGGAGAGAAAGTGTTTGTGACACCTCTGGTCTGGCCGGCTTGGCTAGCTGTCCCACTGTCTCCTCCACTCTCCTCACATCAACACACACACCTCGCTTAAGAGGGTCTGCTGTGGCAAAATCAGTATCTGTCTAGACACCTAGGGTGTCACACGTGGCAATTAATTCCTCACCAGACCCTCCCCGAACACACTTACTCTGCTACACACACACTGTGCAGGTGATTCAGTCTTACACACATTCTTGCACACGCCGGTGTACCCACACATTGATTGTCTGGGTGTTGGGTGGCTGTTAGGGGCTGTTCCACCTGGGTCCAGGCAGTGTATGTGGGCAGGGCAGTCCTCTAGGGCTTCTCCTCTCATTAAAGAGATCTGGTCAAAGAGAGGTGATACCCAAGGAGGACCAGGACCAGCCCTGGGAAAGGCAAGAAGCTGAGGTGGGTGATGTGACAGAGATAAGAACGTTTGAGAAAGTGAATGAGGAGAGAGAGAGTGAGAAATATTGTTGGAAGCTGGTCAAGGCCCTGAGAAAAGCCTGCACCCTCTGGCCTTGGTTTGGGAGGCCGGGGTGAGGGAAGGGGCCAGGAATGGAGGGCAAACTGGGTGACAGAGGGGATTGCCGCAGGGTGGGAACGCAATGTCTTGCCAGGCTGTACTCCCACGGGACCTCCGGAAACACACGCACGGCTCTCTTCCTGCCTCAGGTCAGGCCCCCTATTCAGCTTCCCACCGATCAGGGTCTTTCTTTCTGTGAGTGACAGAGCGAGAAAGAGAGATGGAGAGAGATTAACATTAGGCTCAGGCTTGTACTCTGGCTACTACACTGGCCCTCCATCAATCCCCTCCCTCCATCCCTCCCCCCTTCCCTCCATCCCTCTCCTCCCCCCTCCCTCCCTCCATCCCTCTCCTCCCCCCTCCCTCCATCCCTCTCCTCCCCCCTCCCTCCATCCCTCTCTTCTCTCCTCCCCCCTCCCTCCATCCCTCTCCTCCCTCTGCCTGAGAATATGACTGTTAAGTGAGCAGGTCACTTTAACACACTAATTTTCGTGTGCCAGAACAGCGGAGATAGGAGCACTTATTTTTCAAAGCCTTGGGCTGTTTCAGTCCAAAAGTGTATCCCCTCCCTACTACTCCTTGTTCTCTACCCCTTCACAAATCGCACAGGACGGGATAGTTGAAATCAGCTTGGTGGAAACGAGGTGCAGTGGTTTCAAATCAACAAAGACAGAGGATAACTTTTTTAAATGAAATGTAGCCCAGCTCAACCAGTAGTAGTAGTTGAGGCAAGGGGAAGTAGGCAGGGCGAGGGTGTGTCTTTGTCTGCGTGCATACTGTATGTGTGTATTTGCATCTGCAAGCGTGTGTGTGTGCGCGCGCGCGTGTGTGTGTGCGCGCGCGTCAGCTTCTGTGCATCTGTCTATGTGTGTGTGTCTCCAAGGTCTGAACTTTGCCTGACCCCCCAGCTCTGCTTTTATGATGTCGCCAATTTCATTTGAAAGGCTGAATCATGACTGCCGCTCCTCCGAGAGACAATTAAATGCCAGTAGGAGCAGATACCACCTTGACTACCTCCCAAATGGCACTCTTTTCCCTATATAGTGCACTACTTTAGACCAGGGCCCTGGTCAAAAGTAGTGCACTATAAAGGGTATAGGGTGGCATTTGTTACCCATCCCATCGTATACTACATCCCAGACACACTACCTGGGGTTAGAACAATGTTTACCCTCCGAAATGTTCTGTTCCACCTCCTACTAGCACTCTATCTGATGTCACTCACACTCTAACCTCACAGGTAGCACACAGTGTTTGAGTGAGTGAGTGAGTGAGTGAGTGAGTGAGTGAGTGAGTGAGTGAGTGAGTGAGTGAGTGAGTGAGTGAGCAAATTGCTAGTTGGTCCATCCAACCTAAGTAATGCTAGGGGAAACACTGAAGGCACTGGTTTGTGTTTTGGTCAAATCATTGGTCATGTGGTATCTTTGTGGACTTGCACTGTGTTTTCTCACCGTAGGATTAGACAGGAGTTAGAAAGGGCCAGTGGTGACTGTCTATGTCTTTACACATGATGCTAGTGAATTAATGGTGTGGGCCCATATCTGCTGTGTCAACGTGAAGAGATAGCAGGAATCTTCTCACATTTATCAAACCATATTTCACAACCCTGAAGAGATGGATGTGGACTCTACTGTCACAAGGTCATGTGGGCTGTGTGTGCGCTCTCCCCTCCAAATCAAATCTTATTGGTCGCAGTCACATATTTAGCAGATGTTATTGCAGGAGTAGCGAAATGCCTGTGTTCCTAGCTCCAACAGTGCAGTAGTATTTAACAATACACAACAATACGCACATCTAAAAGTAAAATATAAATATAGATGTATATGATGGGATGTATAGACATTATGGACAGTATATGGATAGTATATGTAGTATATCTGTAGAATACGTAGTATATGTACAGCAATAGTTAAATAGAATAGGCCTTGACTAGAATACAGTATATGGGTAGAATATGTAGTATATCTGTAGAATACGCAGTATATGTACAGCAATAGTTAAATAGAATAGGCCTTGACTAGAATACAGTATATGGGTAGAATATGTAGTATATCTGTAGAATACGCAGTATATGTACAGCAATAGTTAAATAGAATAGGCCTTGACTAGAATACAGTATATGGGTAGAATATGTAGTATATCTGTAGAATACGTAGGGTAGAATACTATATGTACAGCAATAGTTAATAGGTGAGAGGTGTTTGTATGTGCCTGCAGGCATAGGATTACTGACCCAGAGTATATGAGTACTGGACTTGAGTGTGTGTTTGTGTGTGTGTCGGGGGGACGCCAGGCTGTCTCAGGCAGGGAGGCCCTCCCCAGCACCAGAGAGGCAGGAAGAGAGATACTATAAATCAGAGCAGATTACAGAGAGAGGAGGAAGGAGAGAGAGAGACAGCTGGACCGCTCCACTGCACCACAGACTCCTCTGGTTAATGTCTCAGACCTACTGTAGCACTGCAGTTCACCTAGACCCTGAACCAGACCTACCTCTACCGCTGGGCCCAGACCCAGGCCTAGACCCAGCGCTGCTAACCTATCACCTATCCACTGTTTTAGCACTATCTCCCAGCCCTGTCTCCTGTACTGTCCTAGCACTATCCCCCAGCCCTGTCTCCTATCCCCCAGCCCTGTCTCCTATTTCCAACCCTGTCTCCTGTCTCCTATCTCCAGCCCTGTCTCCTATCTCCCTCCCAGCCGTCTCCTGTACTGTCCTAGCACTATCCCCCATCCCTATCTCCTATCCCCCAGCCCTGTCTCCTGTCTTCTATCTCCCAGCCCTGTCTCCTTTACTGTCCTAGCACTATCCCCCAGCCCTGTCTCTATCCCCCAGCCCTGTCTCCTGTCTCCTATCTCCCAGCCCTGTCTCCTTTACTGTCCTAGCACTATCCCCCAGCCCTGTCTCCTATCCCCCAGCCCTGTCTCCTGTCTCCTATCTCCCAGCCCTGTCTCCTTTACTGTCCTAGCACTATCCCCCAGCCCTGTCTCCTATCCCCCAGCCCTGTCTCCTGTTTCCTATCCCCCAGCCCTGTCTCCTATCTCCCAGTCCTGTCTCCTGTACTGTCCTAGCACTATCCCCCAGCCCTGTCTCCTGTACTGTCCTAGAACTATCCCCCAGCCCTGTCTCCTGTCTCCTATCTCCAGCCCTGTCTCCTATCTCCAGCCCTGTCTCCTGTCTCCTATCTCCAGCCCTGTCTCCTATCTCCAGCCCTTTTTCCTGTCTCCTATCTCCAGCCCTGTCTCCTATCTCCAGCCCTGTCTCCTTTACTGTCCTAGCACTATCCCCCAGCCTTGTCTCCTATCTCCAGCCCTGTCTCCTGTCTCCTATCTCCAGCCCTGTCTCCTGTACTAGGGATTATTTGAACAGTTAACCCCCTGCCTCTCCTCCATGCTCCCCTCTTTATTACATTTCCTGTGAAATAAGAGAGAGAGAAGATCATCTTTCCAGTCCTGGAGGGAGGTAGCAGAGGGAGAAGGAGAGGGATGGACTGACAGGAGTTTTACAGGGTGTCTGTTGGTTCACAGCACCAGTGAGGAAGCAAAATCCACTGACCTGGCTGAGAACTGTGTGGATCGTTGAATTGGTATGTAGTTGTTATTGCATATTACAGACCACAAGAAACCATCTGTGTTGTTGAACTGTTGTTAAAGTCCAAGTTGATTAGTATTTAGTTAGCCAATATAAAGATCCTATGAATACTCTTAGGTAAGAAAATTCACATTCAAGTCCATCACTCATTATGTTCTAAAAACTCACTTAATTTTACTAAACCATTTATCAATGATATTTTTGTCTTTTTCTAATTATTACATACCAGTTTCCACAATATATTTATTTTTTCTTGATTCTTTATCTGATTTTAATTTGGCCATCACTCATGGGGACAGCAAAGAAGGGATTTGTTGTGTTTCGACTACAACCTTCAAATGGCACCCTATTCCCTACATAGTGCACTACTTAAAGGGCTCTGGTCAAAAGTAGTGCACTATATAGGGAATAGGGTGCAGGTTGGGATGCCGACAGGGTCACTGATCCACATAATCTCCCCTCCAAATCGCCGTCTGAAAGTGATGGTTTCACTGTTATTCTTTCCTATTTTAGGGCAAGGAAAGCCTGTGATGTTATCTTATAGCTTGCCAACATTCTCATTGTCTCTCATTCTCGCTCTCTCCATATTTTTGCATTTAATTGTGTTTTGACAACTTTTTCTTTCCGTCGAAAGTCAGTTATAGCTTCCAGTCCTGTGGTAAGGATAGCTTCTAATGACGGCTGAAAGATGGCCGCCATGAATCTCTTACAGAAACCATGAGGAAATCCTTTGAAAAGAGGGAGCCAAGGCAAGCACTAGGACTGCGTCACAAATGGAAACCTATTCCCTACATAGTGGACTACTTTTGACCAGGGCTCATAGAGCTTAGGGTGCCATTTGGTACACAGCCTAGGACTGGTGACCTTGTTTTTCCCTTACGATGCCTGGGTTTAAGTCTTTATACTGTACAGTACAAAGCTCCCAGTTTCCCTCCTGAGCCCTGTTTTACAGTGGAGACTGCAGCCTTGGTGTGGCTCCTTGGCAGCCATTTTGGGGTCAGTGTTAAAACAGTGGAGCAGCTAGTTATACAGCAGGACCCAGCTACTGTATAAAAGGCCATGGGAAAGACACACTGGGACCTGTCACTGAGAGATGTCAAATGTCGTCAAATTTCTCACGCTTTTTTTCCCCTTCTTCCTTCGTTCGCTCTTCCTCTTTCTCTCTATTTTCCCCTCATTTGGTCTTAGGGAAAGTATTGATCCCTCTCTTCCCAAAGTTATTTATAATTGAAGATAAACAAGGAATGTGCAGTTTCCATGGGAACTGTCTGAATTAGGGGTAGCCTGAAATTGTTGTTGTTTTTTTGTATACATATTTTTCTTGCTTGCAAGGCCTGTGAATATGCAAGGGAGGGAGGGAGGAAGAGGAGGGAATGGAGGGAAGAGGAGGGTAAAACATGATACTAGTGTCACCAGAGAGCAAGTGGAGGGAAACGTGGGGAAGTCCAGCTTTACCCCAGTGAGCTGAGCGTTACACATCCTGTTATTATCCCTGGACTTTGCGACAGCTCTAACCACTGAGAGGACCTCTAACACACCCCCCCCCCCCCCCACTCATTCACACACATTCACTGTCCCCCTCAGGCCAGGTCATTCCCAAGTCTTATTTCTGATACACTTTATGGGAATGCTTAAATGTAGCTACGGCAGGGAGGGCAGTTCTAATAATCAAAGCCTTCACACACAGTAAGCTATGCCGTGGCTTCCCAGTCCAGTTCTAGGTGGTCTTCCCAGTCCAGTTCTAGGTGGCATGCTGTCACTCTGGGTTGGCGGTGCCATGTTGGATCCACACAGGTCGAGTGGCAGGGCACAAGATTTACCAAGCTGTCCAGTAAGAGCCTGTGCTAAAACAAGAAGTTACTTTTGCTCTCTTTGAAACCCTACAGTTTCTACATTTGAAGCACTGTCTGGCCTGTGGTGTGAGTTGTGTGTTTTTATTTCTTCAGAGAGATCTAAGGTGATGAGGTGTTAAAGATATCTTTGACACATGAGTACTACACCCTCTCAACCTCCTTCGGCAGACACACCAACTGTGCCTGTGGTCGTCATCCCCCATGTGGTGAAACTGTCACCACGTGGAGTGTTCTACTGATTAGGCTGAGATTTGTGTGTGGACCACCCAAACCATGCCACGTGTGTGAGGTGTGAGCGGACAGGTCTGTCCCACAGGCTGCAGTGGACACACAAGCAGTGGTTTAAGCACTAGGAGACTCAAACTGTGAGCACCCTAAGTCTCTTCATTTTATAAAAAAAAAAAATATTATTTAACTAGGCAAGTCAGTTAAGAACAAATTCTTATTTACAATGACGGCCTAGGAACAGTGGGTTAACTGCCTTGTTCAGGGGCAGAACGACATATTTTTACCTTGTCAGCTCAGGGATTCGATCTAGCAACCTTTCAGTTACTGGCCCAACGCTCTAACCACTAGGCTACCTGCTGCCCCATGCGAAAGAGGGGAGTGATGTGGAGACTTACTCACTGCAAATCAGTCAATCGTGGAGAGGAGGAGAGGAGGATGAGGAGAGAAAGATGAGGAGAGGAAGATGATGAGAGGAAGATGATGAGAGGAAGATGATGAGAGGAAGATGAGGAGAGGAAGATGAGGAGAGGAAGATGTGGAGAGGAAGATGATGAGGAGAGGAGGCTGGGGAGAGATTGAGCTCTTAGGAAGTAGAGGTGAAGTCCACACACACACTGCTAAAGAAAACCACTCATATATCTAACATGTCATCAACTCCCACTGTTTGGTTAGTACTATGGCTGGTTTACACTCACTGCTACTGAAGTACTCCCCTCCATACCCCCACCTGACTGGGGGCTTAAAGTGTCTGTTTGTTTTGTGATTGTGTGTGTGGGGGCAGGCAGTATCTGTCTGTGAGTTAGTGTGTCGGTCCCTGTCTTGGATGGGGGCTAAGCCCACCATTGACTCAGACTAGACAGAGTGGGCCAGTCTAGGCACACACACACACTTCAGTATCCACTCAGAAAAATTCCACTGTCTGAGGCGCTGATCCTTTGTGTGTGTGTGTGTGTGTGTGTGTGTGTGTGTGTGTGTGTGTGTGTGTGTGTGTGTGTGTGTGTGTGTGTGTGTGTGTGTGTGTGTGTGTGTGTGTGTGTGTGTGTGTGTGAGAGAGAGGAGACTTCACCTCCTACTGGTAATCCTCCCATGTCTCCCTCTATCCCTCCCTTTACCGTTCTCTCACTGTCTAGAGGAGAGGTGTTTGGAGTCCAAGACACTTTTCCTCTGACCAAACCAGAGCCATTAGTTAGATGGTGTCTGTGTGGAGGAGTGTACTGTGCGTGTGTGTAGGAGTTTACAGTGTGTGTGTAGGAGTTTACAGTGTGTGTGTGGAGGAGTGTAAACTGGGTTTGAAGGATGAGGTGGAAAATCGTCAACATTTTGTGGGGAGATTTTTTCCCCTCTTTCTCCCTGATGTTTCTTTATGAGAAAAACACTAAGGTAAATGCCAGTACTTATCACCTAGGTGCATTCGTTTATCTTGCTTTGTAGAACCTCTACAGTATGTACGCCCAACCTATTGTTTTTATCTTTCTTACCAAACTGTGAGACAAAATTAATTCTCTATGCAACACTCCCTGTTGCACAGTCATCTCAAATAGTGAAATATGTCATAGTGGGATGGTTTGGGTTTGGTCTTGTCTGAATTACGGCGACATTAGTTTAAATAATAATTATCCTCTACATCGTTCTGATGACCAGCATAAATCTCCGTTGGCCGAGGCCACAGAGCAATAGGAAACAGACGGTACATTCTGCTGAATCCCAAATGGCACATTATTCCCTATGTTGTGCTCTGGTCAAACGTTGTACACCATGTAGTGAACAGGGCGCATTCCTGGTAACTGTAGTCCTCTAGGATCAAACAGGAGGGAGTGTTCAGACCAGTGAATCTCTCCTCGAAAGGAGGAGACATGCAGCAGTCAATGGGCTAACTCACATCAGATGTTCCTTTCTTTGTTAATTCATATCAAAGTAGAAATGCTTACTAGCAGTAAGGAGTGAGCTTAGCTCTCTCTCCATTCATTTCCAGAGAACAGTTCACTTTGAAGTTTAACCAGTGGAATTTGTGGCATTTTCCAGGGTTGTACCGTGAATGGATGGACCGTCTCATCTGTCTGTGTGTGTGAGACTAGTGTTCCACTTTAATCATGTTTACGTACTGCTTTACTCATCTCATATGTATATACTGTATTATATTCTGCTGTATTGTAGTTAATGCCACTCCGACATTGCTCGTCCTAATATTTATATATTTCTTAATTCCATTATTTTACTTTTAGATGTGTGTATATTGTTGTAAATTGTTAGATACTACCGCACTGTTGGAGCTAGGAACACAAGCATTTCGCTACACCCGCAATAACATCTAATAATTATGTGTCTGTGACCAATACGATTTGATTTGTGTGTGTGTGTGTGTGTGTGTGTGTGTGTGTGTGTGTGTGTGTGTGTGTGTGTGTGTGTGTGTGTGTGTGTGTGTGTGTGTGTGTGTGTGTGTGTGTGTGTGTGTGTGTGTGTGTGTGTGTGTGTGTGTGTGTGTGTGTGTGTGCGTGCGCAGGGGGATGCATATAAACATTTATATTGCATGCGTATAAACATTTATATTGCGTTAAAAGAGTGATGTTTAAGAGAGACCAAGCTTTTCTCACAAAAGCTTTCTTGTGATTCATCGCAAGTCTTGATCTCAGGGTGTTTTTTCTCCCATCAGCGATGTTGGTACCAGCTAATATGAGACTGGCCAGACAGACTAACGCTCTGTAGGAGAGACATGGCTTGTGTCCCAAATGGCACCCTATTCCCTACATAGTACTACTTTTGACCAGGGCCCATAGGGCTGTGGTCAAAAAGAGTACACTATATAGGGAAATAGGGTGCCGTTTGAGTTGCATCCATGGTGAAAATTGGCCTCCTGACATTTACTGCTGTAGCGTGACATTATTGTGCTGCTGACTCTGTTTTCAAACAGAAAGGAGCAGCCTTGTAAAGTTGAACTTCTGCTTTATGGCCTGGGCCAGCACTCCTGTGGATATGAAATTCCAGGGAGAACGACACTGGAGTGGGTCTGTGTCCCGGCCCAGGGAGAACGCCAGGGTAGTGGGTCTGTGTCCCGGCCCAGGGAGAACACCAGGGGAGTGGGTCTGTGTCCCGGCCCAGGGAGAACGCCAGGGGAGTGGGTCTGTGTCCCGGCCCAGGGAGAACGCCAGGGTAGTGGGTCTGTGTCCTGGCCCAGGGAGAACGCCAGAGGAGTGGTTCTGTGTCCTGGCCCAGGGAGAACGCCAGGGGAGTGGGTCTGTGTCCCGGCCCAGGGAGAACACCAGGGGACTGGGTCTGTGTCCGGACCCAGGGGAGTGGGTCTGTGTCCCGGCCCAGGGGAGTGGGTCTGTGTCCCGGCCCAGGGGAGTAGGTCTGTGTCCCGGCCCAGGGGAGTGGGTCTGTGTCCCGGCCCAGGGGAGTGGGTCTGTGTCCCGGCCCAGGGGAGTGGGTCTGTGCACCGGCCCAGGGGAGTGGGTCTGTGTCCCGGCCCAGGGGAGTGGGTCTGTGTCCCGGCCCAGGGGAGTGGGTCTGTGTCCCGGCCCAGGGGAGTGGGTCTGTGTCCCGGCCCAGGGGAGTGGGTCTGTGTCCCGGCCCAGGGGAGTGGGTCTGTGTCCCGGCCCAGGCTGCTTTGGAATGTTTTGTCTTTTCACAGTTATCCTTTTTCAGTTAATGACTGTTCACATTGACACATCAGCCAGACAGACACTGTGTAAAAAACCCTCCTCTCTCTCTCTCTCTCTCGCGTGCACATTCTCTCTCTCTCTTGCTCTGAGGTGTAATGCAATCTATCCTTGGTAAAGGGCCTGACAGGGCTGGAGCCGTGTGTATGTGTGAGATTGCGCTGGTCTTTGGATGCAGTGTGAGCATGGTTTGAGTGGAAGCAGAGCCCAGGTCTGGTCTTCATCACAGAGAACTGCCCAGGGCCAGACCTTCTACCACCACCAGCAGCCCAGGGGTGGGTGAACAGGGACTCTTGCAAATACACCAACTACATATTCTAACGTTTTGAAATCACCGCCACATTGCAATAGGTAGACAAATGCAACATTAGTATGATATCACGTCTGACTAGAGTTTAGTACCTCAAATACAGCTAAGCTATCTCAACAATGGGCTGTGGCTGTTGAGGTGCATTGCATCTGTATGTGAGTGTGTTGAGCTGTCAGAGGTCAGCAGTGCTGTCTGGTGAGAGCTTTGCCGTGGCCTTCAGCAGAAACAGGGGAGTTGGTTGTGGATCAGGGTGTTAAATTGCCAGCCCTTTTTCACCCAGCATGTGTTGATAGGTCCTATATGAATACTGGTCCTACAGTAGCTCTGCAGCTATCCAGCGTGTGTGTCTGTGCGTGTGTGTCAGTATGTACTGGTAGGTGTTTGTGCATGCAATTTGTTTGGGGGGCTCATCTCAGCCAGCCATTCAGTCCAGTTTGGGTGAGAAGGGGCAGGGCCAGATAGGGCCACGAGGGGTTAATGTTGTACTCACGCCAGCCTAGCAGGGCAGAGCGCAAGCAGGGATTGGGGTCTGTGGGTGTTGGGGTGACCCACTAGTCCAGAAAGTGCCTCTCTCCTCCTCTCTTCTGTTTGTCAGCTTGCTACTAGCTAACCCCCCCTAGATGTCGAGGCTAGGGTCGTGACGGTTGGGGGAGGGCAGGCTGTCACCGGTTCAGGTAGCCCATGCGCATGCCTGTCGCCGTGGGGACTGAGAAGGATGTGATATTCACCCCTCCACCCCATCTTGATGACGGTTTGGGGCTCCCCTTGAAAAATTCAGGACATGTTTCTCAGACCCTGCCAGGAGTGTCAGCAGCAACACTCACACACTCACATTTGTTATCTTCATATGGGTTTAAATAACCCCCCCACCCCCTCAGACCCCCAAGCCTATCTGAATGTGGGTTTAGGGCCAATCCTCAGTCCCACGCATGTCTGTGGAAGATGAGCCGGTCCATCCCTGTGTGACCTCATGGACAGTGGTAATCCATCAGGAGTGGGGAGGGAACTAGCAGCAGCAGGGCCTCTGGAGGATGTTGTGTCTGGGTGGAGTTGTTTCTAAGGGGTCAGCAGTCCTGTTGTCTCTGTGTCGCCTCAGACTCCCACTGGCCAAGTTATTCTGGTGCTTTCCACACAACATCTCTTCCAGGAACACTGCAGCTGACTCACCTCCAACCCGCTATGGGAACACTGTGTGTGTGTGTGTGTGTGTGTGTGTGTGTGTGTGTGTGTGTGTGTGTGTGTGTGTGTGTGTGTGTGTGTGTGTGTGTGTGTGTGTGTGTGTGTGTGTGTGTGTGTGTGTGTGTGTGTGTGTGTGTGTGTGTGTGTGTGTGCGCGCGTGCGTGCACCTCAAGTCCACAGAAACAATTTGTCTTGATCTGTAACTTTCTTTTTCCCAGTGCAAATTTGAGGCACCACATTCACATACCGCTGTAATATCATTCGATATGATTATGCTCTGTGATGATGTAATATCACAGGATATTGTTATGCTCTGTTATTATGTAATATCACTGGATATGGTTATGCTCTGTGATTATGTAATATCACAGGATATGGTTATGCTCTGTGATGATGTAATATCACCGGATATGGTTATGCTCTGTGATTATGTAATATCACTGGATATTGTTATGCTCTGTGATGATGTAATATCACCGGATATGGTTATGCTCTGTGATTATGTAATATCACTGGATATTGTTATGCTCTGTAATGATGTAATATCACCGGATATGGTTATGCTCTGTGGTGATGTAATATCACTGGATATTGTTATGCTCTGTAATGATGTAATATCACAGGATATGGTTATGCTCTGTGGTGATGTAATATCACCGGATATGGTTATGCTCTGTGGTGATGTAATATCACTGGATATTGTTATGCTCTGTAATGATGTAATATCACAGGATATGGTTATGCTCTGTGGTGATGTAATATCACAGGATATGGTTATGCTCTGTGATTATGTAATATCACTGGATATTGTTATGCTCTGTGATGATGTAATATCACCGGATATGGTTATGCTCTGTGGTGATGTAATATCACCGGATATTGTTATGCTCTGTAATGATGTAATATCACAGGATATGGTTATGCTCTGTGGTGATGTAATATCACAGGATATGGTTATGCTCTGTGATTATGTAATATCACTGGATATTGTTATGCTCTGTGATGATGTAATATCACCGGATATGGTTATGCTCTGTGATGATGTAATATCACTGGATATTGTTATGCTCTGTAATGATGTAATATCACAGGATATGGTTATGCTATGTGATGATGTAATATCACTGGATATGGTTATGCTCTGTGATTATGTAATATCACTGGATATTGTTATGCTCTGTAATGATGTAATATCACAGGATATGGTTATGCTATGTGATGATGTAATATCACTGGATATGGTTATGCTATGTGATGATGTAATATCACTGGATATGGTTATGCTCTGTGATGATATAATATCACTGGATATGGTTATGCTCTGTGATGATCTGAATCATCAGCCATCCCAAACAATATCATACTGTCTATAATCTGGATACTATACTCAGTGTCTGGTCCGCCTTTATATCGACTGATGTTACTCCCTAGATAGTGTTTTCTAGAACACTACATAGGAAGCTCTTTAGACTTCACATCCATATTGTAAAAAAAAAAAGCCATCTCGTATGATGTTGTTCATATTTCACATTGACTTTCTCTGTGTGTAGTCAGGGGACTGATAGTAGTTCCCTGAGCCCTAACATTACCCAGTAGGGTGAGTGGATCACATATCAAAGCTTTTAGGCCATATGGCAAATCTTTGGAATAATCAATTCTATTTGACGTTCAGAAACAATGAATTTGCGTTGCAAATGGCTCCCTATTCCCTATATAGTGTACTACTTTTAACCAGGACTCATAGGGCTCTGGTTAAAAGTAGTGCACTATATAGGGAATAGTGTGCCATTTGGTACGCACGCTGATAGTGTTTGGGTTGCCTTAGGAAATATGTCCCAGCTTCTGTTGATAACTCCATACTTCCTGATTCAGCTGAATGAGCTCAGGTTGAGGATTGAATAATCTGGGTTCTGAATGTTCAATACTTGCATGGAGGTTAAGACAACGACAACATAGAAACATCAGAATGGCTACTGGCAGGGTGTGGAGGGTTGTGGGATAGGAATGGGAGGAGGGGGTGAGTGGCGTCAATACGCTTCATCTAGATCCGGGATCTGGAGCTGCCACTGTTTTGCCACACACACACACACTCTACACACACACACACACACACACACATACACTCTACATACACACACATACTGGGAATGTATTGTTTTGCACAAGGCTTGCTCCAATTAAGGATCCTTCTGTGGCTTTTGGGCTGTACAGACGAGCTTTAACAGCAATGTTTGTGCGTGCATGCTTGTGTGTCTGGTGTCTGAGAGAGCTCGGGTGGGGCAGGGCAGCATGAACCGGAGACCCCCAGAGTGCTCGTTGTGCTAATAAAACAGCAGGCCTATCGGACACCCAACACCCCCGATCAAACCCCATTACATTAAGGAAATATTACACCTCACACTGCCAAGGGCTAGGACTGATGCATTTACAAGGCAAGGCATTAGAGTGTGTGTGTGTGTGTGTTAGCCGTGAAGAGTTGTATCTGTTTACCTCCGGTGTTGTCAGGACTTTGGCGGTCCCTTCACAATACACTGACTCTGTCCTGTCTGTAGGTGCCCAGGGTTAAATTGATTTACAGGTCTGCAGTCCTACTCTAGCTGATGTAGGCAGCATATCATTTGTTTGATAGTTCACTCTTTGTTTGTCATTTTAGCCTGCTGGAATACTTGTATGAATGAGCATTGTCATTGCTCTTGACCTAAGGCAAGCCCCTTGACTTATATGATAAAGTACAGCATTTCCAGGGTGGGGGGGGCACTATTCGACAGCGACACTGTTCGCCCCAGCGCCTTTAATTTGTCTTTGTTTATTAGATGAGACGGAGGTGAGGCGCCTTCAGCTCCGTGGGGTAAAAATTGCGGCACATATTCTGCTTTCCTATCGCGTGTGCAATGATGACTGACTGGAAGAAACGGGGTTTGTTGTTTGCAGTAACTTCTTAGTTGTTGTAATATCTCAAACAGACGTGGTCCACCATTTCTAGAATCAGAGAGAGAAAAGTAGGAAGGCAGGGAGGAAGAGGGAGGGAAGGATTGACAGATAAACACAAGGTTAAATGTTTAACCATTCACGATCAAGCTTCTGCCTGGACCTTGCTCGATCATATAGCAGCTTCTGCCTGGACTTTGCTCGATCATATACAGTGCCTTGCGAAAGTATTCGGCCCCCTTGAACTTTGCGATCTTTTGCCACATTTCAGGCTTCAAACATAAAGATATAAAACTGTATTTTTTTTGTGAAGAATCAACAACAAGTGGGACACAATCATGAAGTGGAATGACATTTATTGGATATTTCAAACTTTTTTAACAAATCAAAAACTGAAAAATTGGGCGTGCAAAATTATTCAGCCCCTTTACTTTCAGTGCAGCAAACTCTCTCCAGAAGTTCAGTGAGGATCTCTGAATGATCCAACGTTGACCTAAATGACTAATGATGATAAATACAATCCACCTGTGTGTAATCAAGTCTCCGTATAAATGCACCTGCACTGTGATAGTCTCAGAGGTCCGTTAAAAGCGCAGAGAGCATCATGAAGAACAAGGAACACACCAGGCAGGTCCGAGATACTGTTGTGAAGAAGTTTAAAGCCGGATTTGGATACAAAAAGATTTAAACATCCCAAGGAGCACTGCGCAAGCGATAATATTGAAATGGAAGAAGTATCAGACCACTGCAAATCTACCAAGACCTGGCCGTCCCTCAACTTTCAGCTCGTACAAGGAGAAGACTGATCAGAGATGCAGCCAAGAGGCCCATGATCATTCTGGATGAACTGCAGAGATCTACAGCTGAGGTGGGAGACTCTGTCCATAGGACAACAATCAGTCGTATATTGCTCAAATCTGGCCTTTATGGAAGAGTGGCAAGAAGAAAGCCATTTCTTAAAGATATCCATAGTGTTGTTTAAAGTTTGCCACAAGCCACCTGGGAGACACACCAAACATGTGGAAGAAGGTGGTCTGGTCAGATGAAATCAAAATTTTACTTTTTGGCAACAGTGCAAAACGTTATGTTTGGCGTAAAAGCAACACAGCTCATCACCCTGAACACACCATCCCCACTGTCAAACATGGTGGTGGCAGCATCATGGTTTGGGCCTGCTTTTCTTCAGAAGGGACAGGGAAGATGGTTAAAATTGATGGGAAGATGGATGGAGCCAAATACAGGACCATTCTGGAAGAAAACCTGATGGAGTCTGCAAAAGACCTGAGACTGGGACGGAGATTTGTCTTCCAACAAGACAATGATCCAAAACATAAAGCAAAATCTACAATGGAATGGTTCAAAAATAAGCATATCCAGGTGTTAGAATGGCCAAGTCAAAGTCCAGACCTGAATCCAATCGAGAATCTGTGGAAAGAACTGAAAACTGCTGTTCACAAATGCTCTCCATCCAACCTCACTGAGCTCGAGCTGTTTTGCAAGGAGGAATGGGAAGAAATGTCAGTCTCTCGATGTGCAAAACTGATAGAGACATACCCCAAGCGACTTACAGCTGTAATCGCAGCAAAAGGTGGCGCTACAAAGTATTAACTTAAGGGGGCTGAATAATTTTGCACGCCCAATTTTTCAGTTTTTGATTTGTTAAAAAAGTTTGAAATATCCAATAAATGTCATTCCACTTCATGATTGTGTCCCACTTGTTGTTGATTCTTCACAAAAAATAAATTTTTATATCTTTATGTTTGAAGCCTGAAATGTGGCAAAAGGTCGCAAAGTTCAAGGGGGCCGAATACTTTCGCAAGGCACTGTAGCAGCTTCTGCCTGGACCTTGCTCGATCATAGAGCAGCCTCTGCCTGGACCTTGATCGATCATATAGCAGCTTCTGCCTGGACCTTGATCGATCATATAGCAGCTTCTGCCTGGACTTTGCTCGATCATAGAGCAGCCTCTGAAATTGACGAATACAGTAAAGTAATCCGAAATTCAAACTCAAATCATGAAAAATCTAACTAATATCATTTTGGTCTATATCCTACATTAGCTACGTACTCCCTGTTCTATGTCATCTCTGTCATTCCCTGGTCCAAAAAACTGACCTACAAACCTCAGGGAGGGATTGATACTGCAGCTAAATCAAACCAATATAACTGCTATTACGTGAACACAAACATTCCGGGAGGACATTTGAGATTCACCATCACCACCGCCAAGGGAGGTTAACTGGGTTAAGAATCTTAGCGGCTCTGAAGCCTTTTGGAGCGATTCCTTATTAATCTCTCTCACCCCCATCACATCCCCCCCACCAAGACATTATCGCCAGGTTTAGGCGGATTTACCTCGCCAGATAACACGACCAGATCTGTCAAAACAGTCAACCCCCCATCCCTACACACACACACATCCTCAGTCCCAACGCCACTGCCAGACAACACACCAACAAAACACCAAGGTTATTATGGTTTGTGAATTTATTTTGTATATTATTTAGTTTCAGTGTTAGGGACAGAAAGTAGCCTATGTGTTGTTGGCATTTATGTGTTAGTAAAGTTTTGGGGGATTTGACTTATTGTCAATATGGGGTATTAATGCATAAGGTGCTAGGTTAGGTTTAAAGGTAGACTCAGCGAGATGATGTAGACGCACCAAGTAAACAGTAGTAGTGGGTCAATTTCCGCAACAACCTGGAACTCTGAAGCTCGAGGCTAAACCTATTCCGCTGTTTTGGTCCTGTAGCTACCAGGTTGTAGTAGACACACTGTGTGACTGTGTGAGAGCAGAGTCTTGCATCGCGCTCATCTCAATGGTTGTGTTTCTCTGCTCAGACGTTGCTGATGCCTACCAGATCTTACAACACCTGGAGAGGTTTTTTACGTATCTGTTAACCACATCATGGTCGTGTTTCTCTGCTCAGACGTTGCTGATGCCTACCAGATCTTACAACACCTGGAGAGGTTTTTTACGTATCGGTTAACCACATCATGGTCGTGTTTCTCTGCTCAGACGTTGCTGATGCCTACCAGATCTTACAACACCTGGAGAGGTTTTTTACGTATCGGTTAACCACGTCATGGTCGTGTTTCTCTGCTCAGACGTTGCTGATGCCTACCAGATCTTACAAACCCTGGAGAGATTTTTTACGTATCGGTTAACCACATCATGGTCGTGTTTCTCTGCTCAGACGTTGCTGATGCCTACCAGATCTTACAACACCTGGAGAGGTTTTTTACGTATCGGTTAACCACATCATGGTCGTGTTTCTCTGCTCAGACGTTGCTGATGCCTACCAGATCTTACAACACCTGGAGAGGTTTTTTACGTATCGGTTAACCACATCATGGTCGTGTTTCTCTGCTCAGACGTTGCTGATGCCTACCAGATCTTACAACACCTGGAGAGGTTTTTTACGTATCGGTTAACCACATCATAGTCGTGTTCACCTTCTCAGACATTGCATGCATCTGCTGATAGTTGCATGCCACGTCATCGACTGTGCAGGCTGGCCCAGACTGTTATACCTTATGATGTGGTGAGCTGATATGTAAAATACCTATCCAGGCGTTGTAAGATCTGGCATGCGTCAGCAGCAACATCTGAGCAGAGAAACATGTTATAGCAGTCTGGTGCCCGACTGCACAGTCCACGACTTTCCAAGCAACCATTAGTTGATGCATGTCTGGGCAGGGGAACAACCAATATCTGCGGTGCTGCTCGTAGCAATGTAATTTCACGGCTTTTATTGAGTCAATCTCTGTGACCACCAGATTCAGAAGCTTCAAAACCCCATTAGAAAAAAAGCTTGAAAACCCCATTAGAAAAAAAGCTTGAAAACCCCATTAGAAAAAAAGCTTGAAAACCCCATTAGAAAAAAAGCTTCAAAACCCCATTAGAAAAAAAGCTTCAAAACCCCATTAGAAAAAAAGCTTGAAAACCCCATTAGAAAAAAAGCTTGAAAACCCCATTAGAAAAAAAGCTTGAAAACCCCATTAGAAAAAAAGCTTCAAAACCCCATTAGAAAAAAAGCTTGAAAACCCCATTAGAAAAAAAGCTTGAAAACCCCATTAGAAAAAAAGCTTCAAAACCCCATTAGAAAAAAAGCTTCAAAACCCCATTAGAAAAAAAACTTCAAAACCCCATTAGATTTTTTGACCAAAATTGAGAAAAACAACTAAAACTGTACATAATTCATGATTGTTTTATTTGATTTAGTTTGTTTTGGAGTCAAAGATAATAGTTTCAGTATAGTTTTAGTTTTTCAAACGGGTTTGTTAATTTTATTTCAGTTTACTAAATAGATTTTTCATGATTTGTTTTTATTTTCTTTTCTGTTGCATTTTACTATAATATGACAGGAACTTTCCTCTATCTCTCCTCGACTCTTTTCTCCTTCCCTCGCTTTTCTCCTCCTCCTTTACTTCCCACAAACTCTAGATTAGGGAGCCAACTAATCCTATATATTGTAAAAATGTTTTCTTACTAGGCCTTCTCACCAAATGACCCAATTCCCCCCTCCTCTTTTTTCCTGGTCATTGGTCAGTGATGCATCACACATGCACAACATCTGATGAACAAGTGTAGTGGCCTAAGATTGTTGGTCACATCATAAGTAGTGAGATACTGAAGATATGTGTGTGCGTGTGTGTAGTCTAAACTGTGTGTGGAGGAGTGGCCATGTGTTTATGTGAGGGACTGATTAGAACGCCTGCGTATCTTCTAACAGCCCACACACACACACACACACACACACACAAATTGAGTCAAAGTATCTCTCTCTCTTAGTCTCAATAAGTGTGTGCTCATCAACACGTCATTTTAGCATGTTTTTTTGCTGTATGGTTGCGTGTTGTTTTTTCTCCTTCCTGCTCTGCCATTAATACCTGGGGGAGGGGTGTGTAGTGTGTTATATGCAACAGTCTGGTATTGACAGTTGAATTGGTAGCCTGTATTATTGTGTGTGAACTGTCATCTGTCTCCCTACCCTGGGTCTGGGTCCTGTGTAAGGCTCTTAGAGGGATAATCTGGGCTCTGCCAGGGGTCTTACATCGCCCGCCCAGACCAGGGGTGTCGGGAGGATCAGGACGAGGCGCGAAAAGGACAGGATAGCACACACATCGACCCCGGCTCTGAGGATCGGGGGAGGGGGTTCTGATATTTCTTCATTTCTTTATTTTTGTACTTTTTGGATTATGTGTGTATTGCTAGGTATTACTGCACTGTTGGAGCTAGAGACATAAGCATTTCGCTGCACCTGCAATAACATCTTCAAATATGTGTACGGACCAAAAACTCTGATTTGATTTTGAGTTTCAGCGCTGTATGCGTGCGTGTGTGTATGGGCACTTGGGCTTGGAGGGTAGACTAGGGAAGATGTGTGTGGACTGTAGCTTACTGAGTGAAGGAGGTTGGGGGGGAGGAGGTATTTGGAGCGGACCCTCCTTGCTCTGTCTTGACCTTAGAGCCATCAGGCCCCTCAATGAGCCAGCGTGTCTGTGAAATGCACTTTATTATTGGTTAATCTGCCCACAGTGGCAGCCCTCATTTCTCATTGGATTCCACCCCTGTGGAGTGTGTGTGTGTGTGTGTGTGTGTGTGTGTGTGTGTGTGTGTGTGTGTGTGTGCGCACCGTGGGTCCGTGCCTAATTGGACAAATTTGCACAGCGGGGGTGGAGGCACAGGCATGGTGGGAGATTGATATATGGACGCTGGAGACAGAGTGCACACACACACACACACTAAATACTCTTGCACACCATAAGTATTTGTGATGCATACACACATCACATACATTCACAAATGCATACTATATACACACAAACACACACACACTCCACGCCACTAATCTAGCCCTACCCAGAGAGAAAGCGTTGGCAGTATAACGGTTATTATATGCTTAGTGTTGTGCTCATACCCAATATCTGAGATTAGCTACGTAATCAACTCCAAACTTTGAGCCCATTTGGTGAGTTTTTCTGTCTATAGATGGCGTCACCATTTCCATTGGGACATTATCCTGAAAGTGATGAAGAGTGTTGGTTGCGGTGTGTGTGTGAGGGAGGGAGGGAGAGAGGGAGAGAGGGAGAGAGGGAGGGAGAGAGGGAGGGAGGGAGAGAGGGAGGGAGGGAGAGAGGGAGGGAGAGAGGGAGGGAGGGAGGGAGGGAGGGAGGGAGGGAGGGAGGGAGGGAGGGAGGGAGGGAGGGAGGGAGATGCTAGACCCAGAGCTTTAATCAGGGTTTTTGGCGAGGGGTGAGTTTGTGATGTGTGCAGAGCCTTAAGAGCAGGTTTGAACCCACACTGTTTCATCAAGCCCTCGCGATTCGCTCATATTTGGACCAAAAGCCACCACACTCACAACCAGCTGGTTTCCAGCCCTAGACCCTAGAGTTAGGACTGTAAACACACAGTACACATACATACAGTTATACATGCAGACACAAACACACACACACAACATATACTATATACACCATATATATATACACACACACAAAAATACCACATAATGGGCCATTTCAGCACCCAGACCACAGCTAATAGAGTAAATGACAGGGGAAGGCTGTGAGAGGGTGAGAGGGTGTGTGTGTGTGTGTGTGCGTGCGTGCGTGAGACTGTGTTTGTTGTTGTTTTCCCCACACAGCTCTGGCTCTGTCCCTGGCCAAACACTCTTTGATGTGTGTGTGACAGTGTGAGGCATCCCACAGACTCTCAGGGCCAGAACCTCTCCCTCCCTCCCTCCCTCCCTCCCTCCCTCCCTTCCTTCTCTCCCTCTCTTCATCCGTTGCTCTCTTGGTCTATCTCTCCTTGTGGCTGCGGGGGATGACGAGGCACACTGCTGTTTCGCTGTAGGACCCTGCAGCTGCCTAAAACACACACTCACACACACATATGGGTCTGGTTATCTCACCCTAGTCCTCTGGCCTACTCTGTTTCTCTCTCCCTCTGTTTCTCTCTCTCTCTATATCTCTGTTTCTCTCTCTCTCTCCCTCTGTTTCTCTTTCTCTCTCTGTTTCTCTCTCTCCCTCTCTCTCTGTTTCTCTCTTTCTCTGTTTCTCTCTCTCTCCATCTCTGTTTCTCTCTCTCTCTCTCTGTTTCTCTCTCTCTCTCTGTTTCTCTCTCTGTTTCCCTCTCTCCCTCTGTTTCTCTCTCTCTCTCTCTGTTTCTCTCTCTCTCTCTGTTTATCTCTCTCTCTCTGTTTCTCTCTCTCTCTCTGTTTCTCTCTCTCTCTCTGTTTCTCTCTCTGTTTCTCTCTCTCTCTCTGTTTCTCTCTCTGTTTCTCTCTCTCCCTGTTTCTCTCTCTGTTTCTCTCTCCCTTTCTCTCTGTTTCTCTCTGTCTCTATGTTTCTCTCTTGCGCTGTCTCTGGGAGGATATGACATCATTCCTCCAGTGACCTGGCTTCCCTGTAAAGCAGGAGGATGTCTAATACAGAGATTTTAGATTTAAGCCCTGAAAGATGTTTAGACGTGTGTGTGTGTGTGTGTGTGTGTGTGTGTGTGTCTCTCTCTCCTTGGCAACAAAATATACTCTAGTCTATTTAATTAATTTATATCGCTGACATCCTCAACCATTGAGACCCAGTAGCACCCTTAGACAAAGCTACACACAGACACACACACACAGAAAGGACACGCCACTGCTGCATTCTCCATGAGTACAAGTAAACAGCATACATCTGGACTGAATCTTTCTTCCATGTCTTTGCCAAGAAGCTTCTATTTAATAAGTATTACTTAACAGAACTGTCAGAGACATAACCTAGTCTTCGAGGTAGATGGAAGGCGTTGTGTGGTTTCAGGAGAGGCACAGCTCATTGGCTCTCTCAATGGAGGCTATCTCCTGCACTTTGCGCCGCACACACACGAAAGTACACAGTGCAACGTTTTCTTTCATTTCATCTTGGCTGTGACTTCATGAAATGTCAAACCAGCCGATCTAGTTCGTTTTCCACTCCGTCTCTCTCATACACGTGAACAAACAGGCTGTGTTGATGTATGTGTTGTTGCTGTGTACGCATGCACAATGTGTGCTGTGCATGTGTGTAGTCTCCATTGTTGTTCAAGACTGTCGCCCAAACAAAATGGTTGACGTATCCTCGTTGCAGCGGACTTGTTGTCCAACCCCATATGGAACCAGTTTATCCACGATGACTTCTCTCCATTTCGGGCTCTTTGAAAATGTTGCTACTCCGCAAAAACAATATTCCCTTTGTTTCTATGTTTTTATGTTTCTTTCTTTTTAATGTCTGTCAGAAAACTTTAAATAAGTCAGCCAGCTAAGAATTACTTGCAGAAAGTTAATGCAGAAATATAATATGACGTGTTTCTCAACCTGCTGTGTTTCTAGAGAGTGTGTGTGATGTTGATGCCAGGGGATAAATCACAACAGGTGACTGATGCTTTTGGCCCATTACAGATTTTTGAAATAAGAACAATGCTTATGTGTTTTATAAAATGACCATTGTGTGTGTGTCTGTGTGAGATTTAGAGAATTTATGTAAGTAAACGTGGTGTGTGTGTGTGTGTGTGTGTGTGTGTGTGTGTGTGTGTGTGTGTGTGTGTGTGTGTGTGTGTGTGTGTTATTGGCCTATATGCTTTGGCAGGTCATGAAAGAGAACCACTGATTACACTCCCAGATGTCACACACACATCACTGCTCACCGCTCTTCTCTTTAAAGTGTGTGTCCGGTCTGTGTGTAAGGGGGTGGGGGGTAGATATCTACTGTCCCTTAGCCCTTTGTACTTTAGCAGCTCCCTAGTCCCTCTCCAGACACACACACACACACACGCATCACCCCATGCAGATTCCTCCTGTGTGTCTAACCCACTTAGCTCTAAAAATACCTTGACCGTGACATCGTCCCAGCTTACAAATCAACCATTAAATCCTAAAATTAGGCCATTATCAAAACTGACTTCAGATCAGTATATATTGACAACTGGTGGTCAATGTCTATGACTGCGTCCCATAAGGCACCCTATTACCTCTATAATAGGAATTTCCAGATGAAACAAAAGGAGACCAGTCGTTGATAAAGTGTGCCTCCGGGAAAACTATATTTTGTGTGGTATGCAATCGGGTATATCTATAATCACAAACTTGTCAAAGGCGTTTGACACTGTGGACCATACTGTCTTGGTGCAGAGATTGAAGTGTGTTGGGATTACTGGTCATGCTCTGGAGTGGTTTGAACTGCCTGTTAAAGAGAACCCGGTGTGTGGTTGGAAGTCAGACTCCATAGAGTTGTGCTCGGGTGTGCCTCAAGGATCAATTTTAGGTGCCCTGTTTATTATCTAGATCAACACCATTGGGAGACAACACTGTTCTCTATTGAAGTGGCAGCAGTTTGACGTTGGCTTTTGAAAAAGCTCAAACAGCTTTTGCCATCATTCAACAGAAACTGTACGATTTGAAGTGTTCTAAATTCCTCCAAAAACTAAATGCAAGGCATTTTCCAACACTGAACACTCTGAAAACCATGTCATTACTACCTTGGAAGGACATTCTATAGAGCAAGTCAAAAGTTGCAACATTTTGGGTGGATGAGAAGTTGATCTTCACCACCCATGTAGAGAACCTGTCAGGCAAGCTGCGTATTGGGTTTTATTACTGGCAACAAAACAAAAACTTGTGGCTCCTTTGCTGCCAGAAAAGAGTTGATTCGTTGTACTTTTCTCTCTGCATTAGACTATGGTGATACTATGTATGTGCAAGCCTCCAGCTCTACACTCTGTGTATCATGCAGCCCTTCGTTTTGTCACCAATCAGAGACGTCTAACTCACCATTGTGAACTCCAGCGTGCTGTCGGGTGAACATCACTAGCAACATGCAGGCTCAAACACTGGTACAATACATTCTTATTTAGAAGGCCATTTTAGGAAAACTGTTGTTTTACCTATCCTCTCTTCTAGCTCGAAATGAAAACACGTACAGCGCAGATCTCCATCTTGTTTTATGCTAAGAGTCCTGAAAAAAGGTCCATTCATTGCTCATTCATTACTCAGTCCCCTGGTCTTGGAATTCCCTCCACACCAACCTACAACTACAGGAACTGGTGTCCCTGGAGGAGTTGAAAGGACAAATATATGAACAGGTTGTTGAGACATGTAGTTTCTTGTTGTCACCCAATGTCACTAATTTGTGTTACCTTATGTAAGGAAGCGTGTTGTTTTACACACTGCTGTTGCCGGTGTCTTCTGTCCGTTTTCTTACTTAGTTTTTTTGCATTGTGTATTTTCTTTTAAAATGACGTCGTCTATTGCCAGGCCGTCAGCGTAAATAAGAATTTGCTCTTGCCTAGTTAAATAAAGGTTTACTAAAAAAGGTTTGATACAAGTTGCAACAGGGAGACAACCTCTAGCATAGAAGCATAGAAAATGTGTAACTGGCCTTCTCTAAGCGGGCCCTTTTATTCTAATCTCACAGAACCAATGTTCTGGTAACACCCGCCGAGTGGCTTGTAGGAAGTCACATCAGCTGCTACCGAATCACACAGGGTCACAAAATACATCAACAATCCGTGTCTTAAGTCCTTGTACCTCCAGTTTGGCATCAATCACTATCAAAAAATATGAGAACAATCCATAACGTTCAGTATCAAATCTAGTGACCATCAAAAGGAGTGTCCCAAATAGAACACTGGAAATCATAGCTGTGATATAGAGGGAAAATATAGAAATATGCTAAGCATTGTGTTAATTACTCTTAACTAAATAGTACCTTCATTCATCTTACATTTCAACATTACACCCTCTATAATGCACTACTTTTGACCAGAGGCCCTTGTCAAAAGTAGTGCACTATATAGGGATTAGAGTGCAATTTGTCATGCAGACCGTGACAGACAGCTTAATGAAGCCTGAGTCTGTTGATGTGACAGCCTCATGTTATTAGTACTGTATCAAGGCATGTCTGTCAATATGTCATGTGTCAATATGTACAGACTATTCATCTGTAAATGAGGGGGTGATCTCCATTATGGAAGACTGGAGAGAGACGGGCAGGGCTGGACGTGTATGTGTAACAAGACAGGGCTACTGAGACCTTGTGTGTGTGTGTGTGCGTGCGTGTGTGTGTGTGTGTGTGTGTGTGTGTGTGTGTGTGTGTGTGTGTGTGTGTGTGTGTGTGTGTGTGTGTGTGTGTGTGTGTGTGTGTGTGTCCTAATAAAAGTGCAGATCCTGACACGTTTACTGCAGGTATGTGTGGGTGAGGATCTCCAGAGCTTGTGTGGAGGCCAGTCAGGGGCTGGACCCAGGGCTGAGACAGATCCCGTGTCTCATGGTTGTGTACCCATTCAGTTGTTGGGAGCATATTTAGAGTATGGGACCGGTTTTTATTTATTTAGATACAGTGACGTACACACTGTCACACGTACACACTGTCACACGTACACACTGTCACACGTACACACTGTCACACGTACACACTGTCACATGCACACACTGTCACTCACACACACTTTCACACGTACACACACACGCGTATGTTGAGCAATCTAAGGCCTATACAGTCCACTCCTTGTGTTGCTATTGCCATCCCAAAAGTAGTTGGCTAGGGTTGGATTCTGTGAATAACCAAGGATTTAGGGATGGCTGGATGGATTGAGTGAGGGAAGGAGCGTCCTCCCTCGAGGGGTTCGGCGAAAGCCAGATAAGCGGTTCCAAACTTCTCTGCCAATACCAGCAAATTGTCCGTTTTCCTTTCCACACTCCCAGAGAGTCCTAGCAAAATAATTGCTTGAGAAATTGCCCTTTGCTAAAAAGCTATTTTTGTTTCTTTTTTACTATTTTAATTGAAAACAATCACACTAAGGCACTTAATTGTTACCCAGAAATGATTTGATATTGAGATAAAAATGGCTGCATTGGACGTTTAACTCTGTAGGAAAACACTTCCCCCCCCCCCCATACTCCACAACTCATTGGACCTTTAACTCTGTAGGAAAACACTTCTCCCCCCCCATACTCCACAACTCATTGGACCTTTAACTCTGTAGGAAAACACTCCCCTCCCCCCCCCCCCCCCCCCATACTCCACAACTCATTGGACGTTTAACTCTGTAGGAAAACACTCCCTCCCCCCCCCCCCCCCCCCCCCCCCCATACTCCACAACTCATTGGACGTTTAACTCTGTAGGAAAACACTTTCCCCCCCCATACTCCACAACTCATTGGACGTTTAACTCTGTAGGAAAACACTTCCCCCCCCCCCCCCCCATACTCCACAACTCATTGGACGTTTAACTCTGTAGGAAAACACTTTCCCCCCCCCCCCCATACTCCACAACTCATTGGACGTTTAACTCTGTAGGAAAACACTCCCCCCCCCCATACTCCACAACTCATTGGACCTTTAACTCTGTAGGAAAACACTTCCCCCCCCCTCCATACTCCACAACTCATTGGACGTTTAACTCTGTAGGAAAACACTTCCCCCCCCCATACTCCACAACTCATTGGACGTTTAACTCTGTAGGAAAACACTCCCCCCCCATACTCCACAACTCATTGGACCTTTAACTCTGTAGGAAAACACTCCCCCCCCCATACTCCACAACTCATTGAACCTTTAACTCTGTAGGAAAACACTTCCCCCCCCCCCCCCCCATACTCCACAACTCATTGGACCTTTAACTCTGTAGGAAAACACTTCTCCCCCCCCATACTCCACAACTCATTGGACCTTTAACTCTGTAGGAAAACACTCCCCTCCCCCCCCCCCCCCCCCCCATACTCCACAACTCATTGGACGTTTAACTCTGTAGGAAAACACCCCTCCCCCCCCATACTCCACAACTCATTGGACGTTTAACTCTGTAGGAAAACACTTTCCCCCCCATACTCCACAACTCATTGGACGTTTAACTCTGTAGGAAAACACTCCCCCCATACTCCACAACTCATTGGACGTTTAACTCTGTAGGAAAACACTTTCCCCCCCCCCCCCATACTCCACAACTCATTGGACGTTTAACTCTGTAGGAAAACACTCCCCCCCCCCATACTCCACAACTCATTGGACCTTTAACTCTGTAGGAAAACACTCCCCCCCCCCCCATACTCCACAACTCATTGGACCTTTAACTCTGTAGGAAAACACTTCCCCCCCCCCCTCCATACTCCACAACTCATTGGACGTTTAACTCTGTAGGAAAACACTTCCCCCCCCCCCCATACTCCACAACTCATTGGACCTTTAACTCTGTAGGAAAACACTCCCCCCCATACTCCACAACTCATTGGACCTTTAACTCTGTAGGAAAACACTCCCCCCCCCATACTCCACAACTCATTGAACCTTTAACTCTGTAGGAAAACACCCCCCCCCCCCCCATACTCCACAACTCATTGGACGTTTAACTCTGTAGGAAAACACTCCCCCCCCCCCCCCCCATACTCCACAACTCATTGGACGTTTAACTCTGTAGGAAAACACTCCCCCCCCCCCCCCCCCCCCCCCATACTCCACAACTCATTGGACGTTTAAACTCTGTAGGAAAACACTCCCCCCCCATACTCCACAACTCATTGGACGTTTAACTCTGTAGGAAAACACTCCCCCCCCCCATACTCCACAACTCATTGGACGTTTAACTCTGTAGGAAAACACTTTCCCCCCCCATACTCCACAACTCAACAACAATATTCTAGTAGATCAGAATGCACCATTATCAAACAGTTGTGATAATAACCTCATGGAATATGGGTGTTCTTCAATGGATGTGCTTTATTCATTTTACCATGAGTTTGGAGATGGCTATGCTGTAACTCCATTACATGACTGACATGAAGGCTCTAAAACCACCAACGCTTTATCAGAATATTTTCTGTACTCTACGTTGAGAAATATACAGCCAACAATACAGTCCACTACTACTGACACTACTGCCATCCCAAGTGTAGGTGACTAGGGTCGGATTCTGTGAATACCCATGGATAGAAGGTTGGAGGGATGGATGGATTGAGTGAGGGAAGGAGCATCCTCTCATCCTCCCTCGAGAGGGGTCCAGCGACAGCCAGATAAGCGGCTTTCTGCAAAATGACAGAATGAGATAAAGATGAGAGAAAGTAACTAGTGCCAGGTGAATACTTGGTTTAGGCCACAATCATATCAGCCTGAACTGAATAGAGAGGATTCTCCAGAAGCAGATTTTACTTCCTGGAAGTAGGGTCCCTCTGTGATTTTTTAACAATTGGGGATGGTGTTGTTATAATCGGGAAAATAGAGAGATTATGAGGAGAGAGGGAAAGAGGGCGAGAGAAGAGAACACACATTTCTGTCCTGTCAAGCAAACAAATGGGCCTGAACATCAGTGTGTAACTCATGACCATCACCGCATCATCATCACATTAGCCTCATTCAATTACACTGCAACTCAATGCTCCCTGAAATCAGTTAACTACTGCTAAACCATGAAGTGCACTTTTCATAGACAGTCCATGTTTTACCTAGACCCACATTTTGTTTAGGTGTGGTTAGGCACTTATGGTAATGAGATGAAGGGACTAGTCTTCCCCAAGGTGTTTGGGTTGGGGAGATGCTATATACATTATTTTAATTGGATAGAGGCAGATAAGTGTTGTTAAGTCAGGAGGGGTAGAGTTAGAAGTGGCATGTGATTGTATGTGTCACAAATGGCACCCTATTCCCAATAGAGTGCACTACTTTTGACAAGAGCCCATAGGGCTCATTTGCGATGCATCTGTTGTGTTTTCTGGATTGCCAGATTCTGGGTAGAGATATGAAGGCTGTTTGGGTTGTAGGGAAATCTGCTGTTTGAGAGAGAGTATTAAGATTCTCTGACCTGAGGGTGACCCCTCGGCACCAGGCTGTAGAAGTACACACACACAGATCGTCGCTGTCAGACCACGCCTGCCGTTTGTCAGGAAACACACCCTGGAGAGATTTTCTCTGTGTCAAACCCCTTGCTCCTCTCTAATCAAGACCAGGGCGCCTCCTCACCCCATCATTACCACCGCACGCCCCTAACATACACACCCCGTCAGCACAGGCCCTAGAAAGTGGTATGCGAGGATGGTGCCGACAGACACTGCAGCTCTGCTTCTAGCTCCAAAGCAACTTTGCAGTATTTTGTTTTATTTTGTGTTATTTCTTACATTATTATATTAGCATTTTTTTGTGTTATAACATACAACCGGAAATATCTTTTGGATATCAGAGCGGCGGTAACTCACCAGCATTACTACCAGGAATGCTACTTTCCCGAATTGGATCCTTTGTTCGTACACCCCAGGGCAATTGAACTTATCCCAAAGGCTGCTCCAAGACGCTGCCAGTGGAGAAGAGGTATTCGGAGTGGACTTCTCCGACTCAGGAGGCGGGCACACCATCCACTGCTTACGAGTATATTACTTGTTAATGTTCAGTCTCTGGATAGTAAAGTAGACGAGCTCAGGGCGAGGATCTCCTTCCAGAGAGACATCAGGGTCTGTAACATACTTTGTTTCACGGAGTCATGGCTCTGTCGGGATATACTGTCCCCGTCCATACAGCAAGCTGGGTTCTCAGTTCATCACGCAGACAGGAATAAAGAACTCTCCGGGAAGAAGAAAGGCAGGGGTGTATGTTTCATGACTAACTACACATAATGTGATTGTGATACCATACAGAAACTCAACTCCTTTTGTTTGTCCGACCTAGAATACCTCAATCAGATGCCAACCGTATTACCTTCCAAGAGAATTATCTTCGGTTATAGTCACAGCCGTGTATATTCCCCCTCAAGCTGATACCATGATGTCCCTCAAGGCACAACACCACTGGACTTTATGCCACATATCCTGAGGCCGCATTTATTGTAGCTGGGGATTTTAACAAAGCAAATTTGAGGAAAACGCTACAAAAGTTCTATCAACACATTGACTGTACTACCCGCTTAGGAAAAACATTAGATCACTGCTACTTGCCTTTTCGAGACGCCTACAAGGCCCTCCCCCGCCCTCCCTTCAGCAAATCAAATCAGGACTCCATTTTGCTCCTCCCTTCCTATAGGCAGAAACTTAAACAGGAAGTACCCGTTCTAAGGTCTATTCAATGCTGGTTTGACCAATTGGAATCCATGCTTCAAGATTGTTTTGATCATGCGGACTGGGATATGTTCCAGGTAGCCTCAGAGAATAACATTGATGTTTACACGGACACGTGACTGAGTTCATCAGGGAGTGTATAGGGGATGTTTTTCCCTACCGCGTTTAACCATGGAAATGTGACTGGGAATATGGTTGAATACAAACAGTGTAGTTATTCTCTCTCTAAGGCAATCAGAGACAAAGTGGAGTCGCAATTCAACGGCTCAGACACGAGACGTATGGGTCTACAGACAATCACGGACTACAAAAGGAAAACCAGCCACGTTGCGGACACCAACGTCTTGCTCCCAGACGAACTAAACACCTTTGCACGTTTTGAGGATAACACAGTACCATCGACGCGGCCCGCTAGAAAAGACTGTGGGCCCTCGTTCTCCATGGCCGATGTGAGTAAGACGTTTAAGCGTGTTAACCCTTGCAAGGCTGCCGCCCCAGATGGCATCCCTAGCCGAGTCCTCAGAGCACACGCAGACCAGCTGGCTGGAGTGTTTACAGACATATTCAATCTCTCCCTATCGCAGTCTGCTGTCCCCACTTGCTTCAAGATGTCCACCATTGTTCCTGTACCCAAGAAAGCAAAGGTAACTGAGCTAAATTACTATCGCCCTGTAGCACTCACTTCTGTCATCATGAAGTGCTTTGAGAGGTAGAACTACCCATCCCGGATCCGGGAGAATTGTCATCAACTACACTAATTAGCATAGAGCAACGGTCAAAAAATATTCATATTCATGAAATCACAAGTGAAATATAGTGAAACACAGCTTAGCCTTTTGTTAATCACCCTGTCATCTCAGATTTTGAAATTATGCTTTACAGCCAAAGCAAGACAAGTGTTTGTGTAAGTTTATCGATAGCCTGGCATAGCATTATGTCCAGCTAGCAGCAGGAAGCTTGGTCACGAAAATCAGAAAAGCAATCAAATTAACCGTTTACCTTTGATGATCTTCGGATGTTTTCACTGACGAGACTCCCAGTTAGACAGCAAATGTTCCTTTTGTTCCATAAAGATGATTTTTCTACCCAAAATTCCTCCGTTTGTTTGTCACTTTATGTTGAGAAATCCACCGGAAATAGCGGCCATGACAACGCTGGAAAAAAATTCTAATTATATCCATAATATCGACAGAAACATGGCAAACATTTTTTATAATCAATCCTCAAGGTGTTTTTCAAACATCTATTCGATAATATATCAACCGGGACAATTGGCTTTTCAGTAGGAGCGAGAGGAAAAATGACTACCTCTGTCTTTTACGCAAGAATCACTCTGAGAGCCCTCAGCTGGCCACTTACGCAATGTAGTCGTTTACGCTCATTCTTCAACATAAAGGCGTGAAACTACGTCTCAATGCTGTAGACACCTTAGGGAATACGTAGAATCTGGTTGATATCCCTTTCAGTGGCCAATAGGGGTGCATAGGAAGACAACGGTTTCAAAACATGAGTCACTTCCTGATTGGATTTTTCTTAGGCTTATAATATTTTGACAGTTTTGGAAACTTTAGAGTGTTTTCTATCCTAAGCTGTCAATTATATGCATATTCTAGCAACTGGTCCTGAGAAATAGGCAATTTACTTTGGGAATGTTATTTTTCCAAAAATGAAAATAGTGCCCCCTAGTTTCAAGAGGTTAAGGATCATATCACCTCTACCTTACCTGACACCCTAGACCCACTTCAATTTGCATACCGCCCCAATAGATCCACAGATGATGCCTGCGCACTGCCCTATCCCATCTGGACAAGAGGAATAACTACGTCAGAATGCTGTTCATTGACTATAGCTCAGCCTTCAACACCATAGTACCCTCCAAGCTTAAGCTCCGGGCCCTGGGTCTGAACCCAGCCCTGTGCAACTGGGTCCTGGACTTCCTGACGGGCCGCCCCCAGGTGTTGAAGATAGGAAACAACTTCACCGAACCTCAACAAAGGGGCCCCACAAGGGTGCATGCTCAGCCCCCTCCTGTACTCCCTGTTCACCCATGACTGCGTGGCCACGCACGCCTCCAACTCAATCAAGTTTGCAGACGACACAATAGTAGTTGGTCTGATTACCAACAATGACGAGACAGCCAACAGGGAGGAGGTGAGGGCCCTGGCGGAGTGATGCCAGGAAAATAACCTCTCCCTCAATGTAAACAAAACGAAGGAGCTGATGGTGGACTTCAGGAAACAGCAGAGGGACTACGCCCCATCTACATCCACGTGACCGCAGTGGAGAAGGTGGAAAAACAGCTATCTCAAGGCCATTAGACTGTTAAATAGCCATCACTAGCCGGGACCACCCACCTACTCAACCCTGCATCTTAGCCTCTACGGCCCTATATACATAGACATGGAATCAATGGCCACTTTAATAATGGAACGCTCGTCACTTTAATCATGTTTACGTACTGCTTTACTCATCTCATATGTATATACTGTATTATATTCTGCTGTATTGTAGTTAATGCCACTCCGACATTGCTCATCCTAATATTTATATATTTCTTAATTCCATTATTTTACTTTTAGATGTGTGTGTATTGTTGTAAATTATTAGCTACTACCGCACTGTTGGAGCTAGGAACTTTGATTTGAAAGGAGAAAACAGAGCGGTGTTGTCCCCCAGCAAGGCCACATTCATTTCCCTTTTCATGTAAGTCTCCTGCGTCTCTCTCTCTTGTGTTTTTAAGTGGTCAGAGCCATCAAAAACCCAGCAGAACAGACCTTCAAACCAGAACCACAGTCCCCATAAGGAAGGGTGGCCTCCAGGTTAGCCCGGTTACTGCGCCCGGCGGTGCCATGATGGATGAAGAATATCTGGACCCAGTCAATGTCTTGGAATCCAAAGAGAATATTATTTACCAAAAACTGCTGTAAAAAAATATATATATTTTATTGTGTTGATAAGATGGCGGCCATTCGGATCCAGGAATAAACAACCAATGTTGCCATATTGTTTTGCGCTATACACCAGAGGCCCAGCCTGCATCATACCAGGCATCTCGTACTTTGATCCTGATGTTCTTTTATATGTAATTTGGTGTGTGTGTGTGTGTGTCCTCTCGATAGCCAATCTGTCCCCTCTCAGGTGCCCTCATAACTGTGTGCACACCACTTAATCAGACAAGCCAGCATAATCAGTTTTCAAATCACTGATGAAGGATTTTGAGGCTGATTCCCTGACCTGTCAATGTTTTTAATTTGCTGTTTTATACTCTTGTGAATTCAATGGTTTTTACTAGATTACTTGTAGTTTTTCATGTTGTCTGTCTGTAATTTGTTTGTAATGACTTGGTGCTGCCTATCTTGGCCAGGGCGCTCTTGAAAAATAGATTTTAATATCAATGAGCCCTTCCTGGTTAAAGAAAGGTTAAATAAAATTCAATAAAAAATAAACTGGAGAAGACACGCAGTCACACACATTACATGGTGCGCTGTGTGTTTACATAATGCGTGTGCAAACACAGACACTTATGTGTGGTACCATCGTTCAGGGTCAAAGCACGTGAGCATATGGTGTGTTTGGGAACTATACGGTGCAGTCACGTGTACATTGACAGACACACAATATGACATTTTTTCAGGGCCACAATCTGTGCAGCATTTTCAGTATCCCAGTATCAGCCATTATGATGATGCAGGTTCCAGTTTCAGATTAGAAGGGAGGCAGGCTGAGTCACAGGTCTAATCCCACACACAGAGAGAGAACAGAGAGTTATTATCTGCTGGGATATCTGTGCGGCTTTGTCACTCTCACCGTCCTGGTGTGGGGGTTATGTTGTTGGGACAATTATGTCCTATCTCACTTCCATCCTTTGATCTCACTGACTGAACCTACCGCCACGTTTAGACCTTTTTCCTATTGAGCGGTTTGAAGACAAATCATGCTGTCGCCCCTAAAAAGTCCCCCCACCAAGACAGAGAGCATGTGGGTCAGATATGTATACACACTACAGTACAGAGAGGTGTGTGTTTGTCTCAAAGGCTTTGAAGTCTGTCTGACAGTGCCACACACAGTGCAGAGACAGACAGCCTCCTCTGCTATTAAAGGTTTAAGGCTAATCGTGAGCTAGCCATCATTGCCTCTCTGACACTCCTTTAAACTGGCTTTAAACAGGGAGGTGCAAAGTGAAGCCTCTCTGTGTGTGCTTACGTGTGTGTGTGTGCTTACGTGTGCGCGTGTGCTTGCGTGTGTGTGTGTGCTTACGTGTGCGTGTGTGCTTGTGTGTGTGAGTGGGTGTGAGTCTTTGGCCCCAGGCAAGCCCCAGTATTGACAGGATTACTAGTACTCAGCCAACCCAGGAGAGAGAGAGGGGGGGGGGGAGTAAATCATTTAAAAGCAGGGCCTAGTGTAATGAAAGACAGGGAATCTAGTGAAGAGCAAAGAGAGACCTCCTGGGAGCTAGCTACCTATCACAGGCGTTAATCCTGGGAGTTACAGCTCGATTAACACTTAACAAGTCGCTCACCACTTAGCTCCTCTCCTCTCTCACCGATTCTCCTCTCCATGGCCCTGCCCTGCCTGGCCACCATCACACACACTCTGTCAGACTTGGTCACAGTGCAAGAAGTGTGTGTGTGTGTTTGACTACCACTGATAAAGACATAGCATCAACCTCAAGTCTGCTGTCTCACATCCCAGCTAGTCACCACACCAAGACATCCATGCATTCCGTGCCCCAACTGCTCCAGGTACAAGTTGTCCAGGTCCAACTCAGGGGGTTAGTCTGTATCTTTCTAAGTATACACTTCTGTGTCCTTCACTCCGGTCAAATCCTGATTTACGCAGTGGCATGTTTGTTTTCCAGAAGGCGTTTGTTTTCCCAACACAAATGACCGCCGTCCCTGTGTTACAACCCTCCGTTTACAGCCCTAAGGACTCGTTAGCTTCGCCGCTCTAATGGCACCCCCCTACAGTAAAGCCTAATTGAATTATCGCTATCAGCTAGCCAACCGTTAGCCTCCCGTCATTAGGCTATTTAGCAGCCAGGTAGCCCAGAGATGATGGCATGTGGCCGGTAGTTATGCATTGTGTGTGTTTGTGCGAGTCCAGCTGTGCCATCCTGAGCTGCTGCCCTGTTGTAAAGTTGAACACACACACTGATTAAGTCTTTAAGGAAACTAGCGTTGGGAGAGATCAAGAAGGGCCTGATTGTCAGTTGGAGTGGCGGTGAACTAACAGCTGGGAGAAAACTAATCCAGCCTGGGATTTAGTTTTACCACGATAAAAAAAGATTATATTCGCCCCACCCTCTCTTTCTCCTCTCTCTTTCTATTTCTCTCTCTTTCTCTCCTTTCTCTCTCTCCTCTCCTCTCCCCTCTTTCTTCTCTCTCTACTCTCTCCTCTGTCTCTTCTGTCTCTCCTCTCTCGCTAAAATGATTGTGAACATCATGTCCTCATGTTTCAGTTTGTCGGTGACAAATAGAAAAATGAGGGATTGAGATAGACACAAACCAAAGCCCCACACTACAGAAGAGGAAGCCCATATCCTGCTGCTCCACACTCACGCTGCTAACCCCTGAGGAGTGCTGGGGTTATTTGATTAGATTCATAATGATAATGACAGGAGTGGAGGAGTGGGACTGGCTGTCACAGGCTAGAGGATCGAGAGATCACCCCTGATGGAGAGGAGGGGGGGGACTGGTGAACTTGACATCTACTACAGTGCAGTCAAAATATATTCAGACCTGTTTACTTTTTCCACATTTTGTTACGTTACACTTAACAGCCTAATTTTAAAATGGATTATATAAAAAATATGTTAATCTACTCACAATACCCCATAATGACAGTTAAAACAGATTTCAGACATTTTTGCAAAGGTATAAAAAAAAATTAAAGCAGAAATACCTTATTTACATAAATATTCAGACCCTTTGCTATGAGACTTGAAATTGAACTCAGGTATATCTTGTTTCCATTGATCATCCTTGAGATGTTTATACAACTTGATTTTAGTCCACCTGTGGTAAATTCAATTGATTGGACATGATTTGGAAAGGCACACACCTGTCTATATAAGGTCCCACAGTTGACAGTGCATGTCAGAGCAAAAAAGCCATGAGGTTGAAGGAATTGTCCGTAGAGCTCCGAGACAGGATTGTGTAGAGGCACAGATCTGGGGAAGGGTACCAAAAAATGTCTGCAGCATTGAAGGTCCCCAAGAACACAGTGGCCGCCATCATTCTTAAATGGAAGAAGTTTGGAACCTTCCAGAAGGACAACAATCTCTGCAGCACTCCACCAATCAGGCCTTTGTGGTAGAGTGGACAGACAGCAGCCACTCATCAGTAAAAGGCACATGACAGCCCACTTGGAATTTGCCAAAAGGGACCTAAAGGACACTGACCATGAGAAACAAGATTCTCTGGTCTGATGAAACCAAGATTGAACTCTTTGGCCTGAATGCATCACATCTGGAGGAAACCTGGCACCATCCCTACGGTGAAGCATGGTGGTGGCAGCATCATGCTGTTGGGATGTTTTTGAGCAGCAGGGACTGGGAGACTAGTCAGGATCGAGGGAAAGATGAACAGAGCAAAGTACAGAGAGATCATTGATGAAAACCTGCTCCAGAGCTCTCAGGATCTCAGACTGGGGAGAAGATTTACCTTCCAACAGGACAACGACCCTAAGCACACAGCCAAGACAACGCAGGAGTGGCTTCGGGACCAGTCTCTGAATACCAGAGCCTCGGCTTGAACCTGATCAAACATCTCTGGAGAGACCTGAAAATAGCTATGCAGCGACGCTCCCTATCCAACCTGACAGAGCTTGAGAGGATCTGCAGAGAAGAATGGGAGAAACTCCCCAAATACAGGTGTGCCAAGCTTGTAGCGTCATACCCAAAACTCAAGGCTGTATTCGCTGCCAAAAGTTCTTCAACAAAGTACTGAGTAAAGCGTCTGAATACTTATGTAAATATGATTTCCATTTTTTATTTTTAATAAATCAGTGTCATGGTGGTTTTAGTGTAGTAACTAATACGACATACTTTGGTGTACAGTCGTGGCCAAAAGTTTTGAGAATGACACAAATATAAATTTTCGCGAAGTTTGCAGCTTCAGTGTCTTTAGATATTTTTGTCAGATGTTACTATGGAATACTGAAGTATAATTACAAGCATTTCATAAGTGTCAAAAGATTTTATTGACAATTGCATGAAGTTGCTGCAAAGAGTCAATATTTGCAGTGTTGACCCTTCTTTTTCAAGACTTCTGCAATCCGCCCTGGCATGCTGTCTATTAAATTCTGGGCCACATCCTGACTGATGGCAGCCCATTCTTGCATAAATCAATGCTTGGAGTTTGTCAGAATATGTGGGATTTTGTTTGTCCACCCGCCCTCTTGAGGATTGAAAACAAGTTCTCAATGGGATTAAGGTCTGGGGAGTTTCCTTGCCATGGACCCAAAATATCGATGTTTTGTTCCCCGAGCCACTTAGTTATCACTTTTGCCTAATGGCAAGGTGCTCCATCATGCTGGAAAAGGCATTGTTTGTCACCAAACTGTTCCTGGATGGTTGGGAGAAGTTGCTCTCGGAGGATGTGTTGGTACCATTCTTTATTCATGGCTGTGTTCTTAGGCAAAATTGTAAGTGAGCCAACTACCTTGGCTGAGAATCAACCCCACACATGAATGGTCTCGGGATGCTTTACTGTTGGCATGACACAGAACTGATGGTAGGGGAAAGGGGATTCATCAGAGAAAATGACTTTACCCCAGTCCTCAGCAGTCCAATCCCTGTGCCCTTTGGAAGAATATCAGTCTGTCCCTGATGTTTTTCCTGGAGAGAAGTGGCTTCTTTGCTGCCCTTCTTGACACCAGGACATTATCCAAAAGTCTTCGCCTCACTGTGCGTGCAGATGTACTCACACCTGCCTGCTGCCATTCCTGAGCAAGCTCTGTACTGGTGGTGCCCTGATCCCGCAGCTGAATCAACTTTAGGAGACGGTCCTGGCGCTTGCTGGACTTTCTTGGGTGCCCTGAAGCCTTCTTCACCACAATTGAACCGCTCTCCTTGAAGTTCTTGATGATCCGATAAATGATTGATTTAGGTGCAATCTTTCTGGCAGCAATATCCTTGCCTGTGAAGCCCTTTTTGTGCAAAGCAATGATGATGGCACGTGTTTCCTTGCAGGTAACCATGGTTGACAGAGGAAGAACAATGATTCCAAGCACCACCCTCCTTTTGAAGCTTCCAGTCTGTTATTCGAACTCAATCAGCCGGACAGAGTGATCTCCAGCCTTGTCCTCGTCAACACCCACACCTGTGATAACGAGAGATTCACTGACATGATGTCAGCTGGTCCTTTTGTGGCAGGGCTGAAATGAAGTGGAAATGTTTTTGGGGATTCAGTTAATTTGCATGGCAAAGAGGGACTTTGCAATTAATTGCAATTCTTCTGATCACTCTTCATAACATTCTGGAGTATATGCAAATTGCCATCATAAAAACTGAGGCAGCAGACTTTGTGAAAATTAATATTTGTGTCATTCTCAAAACTTTTGGCTAGGACTGTAGTTGGCTAGGACTGTTTCCGTGTTGTGGTTAGTGTTTTTGCTCTGTAGTGGTTGACGTGAACCCCAGGCGTGGGTGTGAGAAATTAGTTCGTACCATTAGGAACCTTCCATCATGTTAATTGAGACTAATGGGTTAATAGCTTTGTGAAGGAAGTATCCATAGAGCATCTGGAGTGCTGTGACAGTGAATTCAGGACACACTTACTCTTACGCTGACACAGGCTAACTCAAGCTCTCACACCTCAATTCCACCCGTTACGTACTCAGCCCATGTAAATAAATGAACTAGCTCACTAAACGTCACACACGGTTCACATTCACAGCAAGGCCGGGGGTTGTTTAAAGGGTCAAAACTGTAATTCCACACTGTTGTAAAACATCAAATCAACAGCTTGGTAACTATAATAACGTCATGTCCCTTTCAAGAGCGCTAGTATGGCACACAGGGCTACTGTTCTCTGTCTCACCCACACACACACCAACACCCCACACACACACCAACACCCCACACACAGGGCTACTGTTCTCTGTCTCACCCACACACACACCAACACCCCACACACACACACACCAACACCCCACAAACAGGGCTACTGTTCTGTCTCACCCACACACACACCAACACCCCACACACACACACCAACACCCCACACACACACCAACACCCCACACAGGGCTACTGTTCTCTGTCTCACCCACACACACACCAACACCCCACACACACACACACCAACACCCCACAAACAGGGCTTACTGTTCTGTCTCACCCACACACACACCAACACCCCACACACACACCAACACCCCACACACACACCAACACCCCACACAGGGCTACTGTTCTCTGTCTCACCCACACACACACCAACACCCCACACACAGAGCTACTGTTCTCTGTATCACCCACACACACACACCAACACCCCACACACAGGGCTACTGTTCTCTGTCTCACCCACACACACACACACACACCAACACCCCACACACACACCAACACCCCACACACAGGGCTACTGTTCTCTGTCTCACCCACCCACACACACACACCAACACTCTACACACAGGGCTACTGTTCTGTCTCACCTACCCCCCCACACACACCAACACCCCACACACAGGGCTACTGTTTTCTGTGTCACCCACACACACACACCAACACCCCACACACAGGGCTACTGTTCTCTGTCTTACCCACACACACACACACCAACACCCCACACACAGGGCTACTGTTCTCTGTCTCACCCACCCACCCGCCCACACACACCAACACCCCACACACAGGGCTACTGTTCTCTGTCTCACCCACACACACACACACACACACTCCACACACAGGGCTACTGTTCTCTGTCTCACCAACACCCCACACACAGGGCTACTGTTCTCTGTCTCACCCACCCACCCACACACACACACCAACACCCCACACACAGGGCTACTGTTCTCTGTCTCACACACACACACACACCAACACCCCACACACAGGGTTACTGTTCTCTGGCTCACCCACACACACACACACACACCAACACCCCACACACAGGGCTACTGTTCTCTGTCTCACCCTCACACACACACACCAACACCCCACACACAGGGCTACTGTTCTCTGTCTCACCCACACACACACACCAACACCCCACACACAGGGCTACTGTTCTCTGTCTCACCCACACACACCAACACCCCACACACAGGCTCTTGGCCATGGCTTTGATAGTGGGCCTGCTGGCAAGGAGGGGGGGGGGGGGGGTTCCTTTGAGGAATCACCTACACACACAGCTGTTTTATGAAGTAGTGTTAAAGTTATCAGTGTCTCCTGGCTTCCCCGGGACAGTGTGTGTCTAACAGCAGATAGCCAAGTGGAGACCTGGTCCCTCTTATCTGTGTGTAGAACCAGGCCAGGCAGGGCGGCCCGTGCGGGCTCTCGCCCCAGCATTAAAGCCTGTCAGTGGGCCGGAGTGTGGCTGAGGCTGGCCAGGTCTCCATACACCAAGGGCCTAGATAGACACTGAACTTAGCTCTGAGATCAAAGGGTCCACTGTCACTGCTCCTTCTGATAACACAGACCCAGTCTGGACCAGGGGACTGGGTGTCAGTGTAGAGAGAGACCAACCAAATAACAACCACCAAACCACAACCACCAGACAAACAAAAAATAGCAGCAAGTCTAGGGAGGCTCTTTTATGATAAAGATCATTCCAGCATTTTACTGGTGTTTTCTCACTCTAGTTCCTTCTCTGTTTTGCATTCTTCTTTCCTCTGCTCTGTCATGCCTCCTTTTCTATCAGTCATTGTCTTTTTATACATCTCTCTCTCTATCTCTCCCTCTCTCTCGGTCTTTCCGCTCTGTTTATCAGTCCAGTGGCTCTTCTTAACTTTCCAGGAAAAAAGGACCTCTCCTCTTCCCTTGTTTGATCTCATCCCTCCATCCAATTCACTGCTGTGTTTTCTAATGATACAGTGAAAACCCTGTGGTATCCTAAAAAGCACCAGGCTGGCCTAAAGAAACATACACATCTTGTTCATGCCTGTGTGTCTGCATTCCATATTTACTCTGGGGCTGTTAATACCCCACAGAAGAGAGAGTGCCTCTCTGCACGTACACTGTGTTTTCCAACAAGACACCCACCTTGGACTAAACAAACAACAAGGCCTACTTTTCCATTTGCTGGACTTAAAGAGATACTTTGGGGTTTTGAAACCATTTTTATGTCTCCGTGTCCAGTATGAAGGTAGTTTTACCAGATAATGTTAACTAGTGTTAACCCAATGACTGGGCCGCATTCCTAAACTCCCCAAGTATCCCTTTAACCAGGGCCGTAGTCAGTCGTGTCTGAAGCCTTCGTCCCAGCTACTAAATCTCTTGACTTAATTCAGTGTTCATCACATCCTGAAATACAGGGGGAGTGAGGGAATTGGCTAAATTTGGGGGACAGTAATTGTTTGAATCAGTTGTTTTAGTGTCTGGGACCCAGAGATAGATGGAGACAGACACGGAGGCTGGTGATAGGACTTTCCATTTCAGGGGTAGAGATTTGAAGAAAACAGCACAGTAGGTGGTGTTTGAGGTCAGGACTCCACTTGACCATCTGTGTGGTTATACATATATACCTTAACTGACCATGTTTCGGGGTTCTACTGACTGTGTTTGTGGTTGTGTTGTGCTGATAGTCTATAAATGGTTGTGTTTGTTGTTCCAGGGACGTTTGACCGCAGTGTGACCCTGCTGGAGGTGTGTGGAAGCTGGCCAGAGAGCTTTGGCCTGCGTCACATGAGCTCTGTGGAGTCCACCGAGGAGGGGCTGAGAGAGAGGCTGGCAGACGCCATGTCAGAGTCACCATCCAGAGACATAGTGGGCTCGGCTACCGGTCAGTCACAAACACACAAACACACACTTACACAGACACGCACACACACATATACACACATGCGCATGCGTGCGCACACACAAACGCGTGCACACACACAGACTCATAAATAATTTGTCATCATTAATAATGTCGTGGTTTCAATCTTTCCAACAATTTACTGACCATTCATTCTCTCAAACTGTGAAATGTGATAGTGGTCAACTTCATTTTCGTAACTTTTTGAACTTTCATTTACTATCTTTCAACCGCTACTCTTAATCATGCTTGTTTGGTTTTGCAGCAGCTAGTTTTCAAAAGTGTGCGGGTGTATATTTGTGTATGGGCCTGCGTGTGTGTCAGCCATTCAGACAATCCAAATGTTTAACTCATTTAGGAAGCGGCAGCGCTCTTCCTCTCCTTAAGTGAACAAGAGATCCTGTGATTTTAATGGTGGGAGAGGAGGGGTTTCTCTTAGGGAGAGGAGACTGCCACTGGGAGCTAGAGCGGCAAAGGGTCACAAGGCCCTAATGTGTTTAGCATCGACTACCCCCCCCACCCCTCCTCTCATCCCCTTCTCTCTCACCCTTCTCGGTCTCGCTCTGCTCTCATCCGTCTCTCTCTATCATCCCTTTCTTTCTCTCGCTCTCGTTGCCCATCTTTTACGACATAATCTTGTTTGGACCTATTAATTTACAGAGGCCCCTGCAGCAGCAATGGCAGTCACATGGAATGGACACTCTTTGGGACTCCCTCGCCCCCTCCTCTCACGCCCTCTCTCTCTGTCTCTCTCTGTTTCTCTCTGTCCCTTTCTCTCTCTGTCTGTCTCTCTCTCTCTCTCTGTCCCTCTCTGTTTCTCTCTGTCCCTTTCTCTCTATGTGTCTCTCTGTCTCTCTCTGTTTCTCTCTGTCCCTCTCTCTGTGTCTCTCTCTCTCTCTGTGTCTCTCTGTCTCTCTCTGTTTCTCTCTGTCCCTTTCTCTCTCTGTCCCTCTCTCTCTCTCTCTCTCTCTCTCTCTCTCTGTCCCTCTATAATTGCTCCTGTCTCTGTGACTCTGCTCGTCATTAGATTAGGGGCCAACTCCCGGACACTTGTAGTCTGCGCTTGTCCATCCATCGCTACGGCTACAGCCCCCTCTAATGCAACACAAAATTAATTACTGATCACATTACATCCAATCTCCCCCATTTTCCTCTGCCTTGGGCCTTCCTATAAACATGAACTTAACCCTTTCTTGAGAGAGGGAGACATAGAGGAATGGGCTAAATATTGTCTGGGGGGGGGCAAATGCAGCGGAGTCTGAGACATGCACATCCATTCTGTCTGACTGTGAATAAGTCCCAAACGACACCCTATTCCCTATGTAGTGCACTACTTTTGACCAGAGGCCTATGGGCCCTACTATATAGAATAGGGTGCCATTTGGGATTCAGGCTGTCTTTGTGTGACAGTGGCACCAAGCTTCAAGCAGGGAATAACTGGGACGTAATGGAGGCAAATCTAATATGGACCTCTGGTTGATGGCTGACTGTAATGTAGAGAACGTGTACATGTGTGTTCGGTTCATAGAGAGAGAGGCCTTTGATGGGCAGGACCAGATGGTGTATAGCTTAGAGAGTGTCTCCACGTGCAGGGCCCAGTTTCCCCTATCCTTAGACATACTGTAGGCCCCATTGGCCTAGACCTGAAGGATTCACTCATACACAGATTCTCTCTCTGTCCGGCTTTCACACACACACAGAGGGACGCGGTATTGGAATGCTGGATGATGGAACAAATCACCCTCTTTGACATTTCCCCCTCAACACACAACCCCACACACACACACTCAGGCTCACGCTCAGAACAAAGCCTGTAGTCACACAGATTTGTGTTTTCAGGCACAGCCAGAGACCTACTGACGCCACAGCCAGGGGCAGGTGACACAGATAGAGAGATGGATAGATGGAGAGAGAGAGGGATATAAGGAGGGGGTGGGACAGGAAGCCCCTGCACTGACTCCTAAACATACTCTTCCAGGAATTAGATTTGCGCTTGCAACATAATGTTGCTGATGTGGTTTTGCTTAATGGTGCAACCCCAACATGAATTCCATTGGAGCCGTGAAGAGGACCCCTGTTTTAGTCAGGTTTAGTATATTCCAGCACTAGTCTACTCTCAGCCCAACCCCAGTATAACATAACCCAGTCCAGCCTTTGTCCTCAGCCAGTGTCAGGCCAGTGTTTATGGAGGCCACGTTCAGGATCCTGACCTATGTTAATAGAGCCATTGTAAGGGAACTGGTGTCTGCTATATATCTGACATGCAACTATCTCTGTCAACCAGTCATCACATGTTAACGCTAATATTTACAGTGTATCCTCATCAGCATCCAAAAATAATGGATACAAACTGTGGGTGTGTGAGCGCACGAGCATGTTTATGTGTACGTGCGTAAACACGGAGTGTACAAAACATTAGGATCACCTGCTCTGTCCATGAACATCATACAGCTGGCAGGTTTTACATTGTATCGGCAGGATAGAACAGCAGCCTCTCGTAAGACCAGGGGTGGCAGTTTATGTTTATTTCTAAACAACAGCTGGTGCACGATATCTAAGGAAGTCTCGAGGTTTTGCTCGCCTGAGAAAGAGTATCTCATGATAAGCTGTAGACCACACTATCTACAGTTGAAGTCGGAAGTTTACATACAGTTAGGTTGGAGTCATTAAAACTCATTTTTCAACCACTCCACAAATTTATTGTTAGTTTTGGCAAGTCGGTTAGGACATCTACTTTGTGCATGACACAATTATTTTTCCAACAATTGTTTACAGACAGATTATTTCACTTACAATTCACTGTATCACAATTCCAGTGGGTCAGAAGTTTACATAGACTAAGTTGACTGTGTCTTTAAACAGCTTGGAAAATTCCAGAAAATGATGTCATGGCTTTAGAAGCTTTTGATAGGCTAATTGACATCATTCGAGTCAATTGGAGGTGTACCTGTGGATGTATTTCAAGGCCTACCTTCAAACTCAGTGCCTCTTTGCTTGATATCATGGGAAAATCAAAAGAAGTCAGCCAAGACCTCAGTTAAAAAATTGTAGACCTCCACAAGTCTGGTTCATCCTTTGGAGAAATTTCCAAATGCCTGAAGGTACCACGTTCATCTGTACAAACATTAGTACACAAGTATAAACACCATGGAACCATGCAGCCGTCATACCGCTCAGGAAGGAGACACAAAGGACCTTGTGAAGATGCTGGAGGAAACAGGTACAAAAGTATCTATTTTCACAGTAAAACGAGTCCTATATCGACATAACCTAACAGGCCGATCAGCAAGGAAGAAGCCACTGCTCCAAAACCGCCATAAAAAAGCCAGACTACGGTTTGCAACTGCACATGGGGACAAAGATCATACTTTTTGGAGAAATGTCCTCTGGTCTAAAAAAAATAGAACTGTTTGGCCATTATGTTTGGAGGAAAAAGGGGGAGGCTTGCAAGCCGAAGAACACCATCCCAACCGTGAAGCACAGGGGTGGCGGCATCATGTTGTGGGGGTGCTTTGCTGCAGGATGGACTGGTGCACTTCACAAAATAGATGGCATCATGAGGGAGGATATGTGGATATATTGAAGGAACATCTCAAGACATCAGTTAAAGTTAAAGCTTGGTCCCAAATGGGTCCTCCAAATGGACAATGACCCCAAGCATACTTCCAAAGTTGTGGCAAAATTGATTAAGGAGAACAAAGTCAAGGTATTGGAGTGGCCATCACAAAGCCCTGACCTCAATCCCATAGAAAATATGTGGGCAGAACTGAAAAAGCGTGTGTGCGAGCAAGGAGGCCTACAAACCTGACTCAGTTACACCAGATCGGTCAGGAGGAATGGGCCAAAATTCACCCAACTTATTCCTCCTGACAGAGCTGGTGTAACTGAGTTACTAGGCCTCCTTGCTCGCACACGCCTTTTCAGAAGCTTGTGGAAGGCTACCCGAAACGTTTGACCCAAGTTAAACAATTTAAAGGCAATGCTACCAAATACTAATTGAGTGTATGTAAACTTCTGACCCACTGGGAATGTGATGGAAGAAATTAAATCTGAAATAAATCATTCTCTCTGCTATTTATTCTGACAATTCACATTCTTAAGACAGTGGTGATCCTAACAGTCAGACAGATAATTTTTACGAGGATTAAATGTCAGGAATTGTGAAAAACTGAGTTCAAATGTATTTGGCTAAGGTGTATGTAAACTTCCGACTACAACTTTAACCAGAGAGTTTTCATCTGTATTTTTGTAGCTGTCTACATACCACCACAGACCGATGCTGGCACTAAGGCCGCACTCAATGAGCTGTATACCGCCATAAGCAAACAGGAAAATGCTCTTATGCTACGCTTTAATGTAGGGAAACTTAAATCCCTTTTACCAAATTTCCACCAGCATGCTTTTCCTCCTTTGGCCACCTTTCCTTCCAGTTCTCTGCTGCCAATGACTGGAACGAATTGCAAAAATCGCTGAGGCTGGAGACTCATATCTCCCTCACTAACTTTAAGCATCAGCTGTCATAGCAGCTCACAGATCACTGCACCTGTACATAGCCCATCTGTAAATAGCCCATCCAACTACCTCATCCCCATATTGTTATTTATATAATTTTTTTTTTTGCTCCTTTGCACCCCAGTATCTCTACTTGCACGTTCATCTTCTGCACATCTATCACTCTGGTGTTTAATTGCTAAATTGTAATTTACTTCGCCACTACGGCCTATTTATTGCCTTACCTCCCTAATCTTACTACATTTGCACACACTGTATATATATTTTACTATTGTGTTATTGACTGTATGTTTGTTTATCCTATGTGTAACTCTGTGTTGTTGTTTGTGTCGCACTGCTTTGCTTGGCCAGGTCACAGTTGTAAATGAGAACTTGTTCTCAACTGGCCTAACTGGTTAAATAAAGTTGAAATAAAAAATCTAATAGAAAAATGTTAAATGTGCAACCAGAGGGAAGAAAACTCTAGACCACCTTTACTCCACACACAGAGACGTGTACAAAGCTTTCCCCCACCCTCCATTTGGCAAATCTGACCATAATTATATCCTCTGATTCCTGCTTACAAGCTAAAATTAAAGCAGAAAGCACCAGTGTATCGGTTAATAAAAAAGTGGTCCGATTTTGTAAAATGTTATTTAACTAGGCAAGCCAGTTAAGAACAAATTCTTATTTACATTGACGGCCTACCGGGGAACAGTGGGTTAACTGCCTTGTTCAGGGGCAGAACAACACATTTTTACCTTGTCAACTCTGGGATTCGATCCAGCAACCTTTCGGTTACTGGCCAAACGCTCTAACCACTAGCAGATGCTAAGCTCCAGGACTGTTTTGCTAGCACAGACTGGAATATGTTCTGGGATTCTTCCGATGGCATTGAGGAGTACACCACATCAGTCACTGGCTTCATCAATAAGTGCATCGATGACGTTATCCCCACAGTGACCGTACGTACATATCCCAACCAGAAGCCATGGATTACAGGCAACATCTGCACTGAGCTAAAGAGTAGAGCTGCCGCTGTCAAGGAGCGGGACTCTAATCCGGAAGCTTATTAGAAATCCTGCTATGCCCTCCGACGAACCATCAAAAATAGGACTAAGATCGAATTGTACTACACCGTCTCCGATGCTTGTCGGATGTGGCAGGGCTTGCAAACTATTACAGACTACAAAGGGAACCACAGCCGAGAGCTGCCCAGTGACACGAGCCTACTAGATGAGCTAAATTACTTATATGCTCTCTTCGAGGCAAGTAACACTGTAACATGCATGAGAGCATCAGCTGTTCCGGACGACTGTGTGATCACGCTCTACGCAGCCGATGTGAGTAAGACCTTTAAACAGGTCAACATTCACAAGGCCGCAGGGCCAGGGTAATCCATCGATTACCAGGATGTGTACATCGAGCATGCACTGACCAACTGACAACTGTCTTCGCTGACATTTTAAACCTCTCCCTGCCTGAGTCTGTAATACCAACATGTTTCAAGCAGACCACCATAGTCCCTGTGCCCAAGAACATTAAGGTAACCTGCCTAAAGGACTACCGATCCATAGCACTCACGTCTGTAGCCATGAAGTGCTTTGAAAGGCTGGTCATGGCTCACATTAACACTATTATCCCAGAAACTCTAGACCCACTACAATTTGCATACCTCCCTAACAGATAAGATGTAATCTCTATTGCACTCCACACTGCCCTTTCCCAACTGGACAAAATGAACACCTATGTGAGAATACTATTCATTGAGTATAGCTCAGCGTTCAACACCATAGTGCCCTCAAAGCTCATCAATAAGCTAAGGACCCTGGGACTAAACACCTCCCTCTGAAACTGGATCCTGGACTTCCTGAATGGCCGCCCCAGGTGGTAAGGGTAGGTAACAAACACATCCACCACGCTGATCCTCAACACGGGGGCCCCTCAAGGTTGGGTGCTCAGTCCCCTCCTGTACTCCCTGTTCACTCATGACTGTACGGCCAGGCACAACTCCATCATTAAGTTTGCCGATGACACAACAGTGGTAGGCCTGATCACCAACAATGATGAGACAGCCTATAGGGAGGTCAGATACCTGGCCGTGTGGTGCCAGGACACCAACTTCTCCCTCAACGTGATCAAGACAAAAGAGATGATTGTGGACTACAGAAGAAGGAGGTCCGAGCACGCCCCCATTCTCATCGACGGGGCTGCAGTGGAGCAGGTTGAGAGCTTCAAGTTCCTTGGTGTCCACATCACCAACAAATTAACATGGTCCATGGACACCAAGACAGTCGTGAAGACGACACAACAAAACCTATTCCCCCTCAGGAGACTGAAAAGATTTGGCATTGATCCACAGATCCTCAAAAGGTTCTACAGCTGCACCATCGAGAGCATCCTGACTGGTTGCAACACTGCCTGGTATGACAACTGCTTGGCCTCCGACCGCAAGGCACTACAGAGGGTAATGCGTACAGCCCAGTACATCACTGGGGCCAAGCTTCCTGCCATCCAGGACCTCTATACCAGGCGGTGTCAGAGGAAGGCCCTAAAAATAATCAAAGACTCCAGCCACCCTAGTCATAGATAGTTCTCTCTGCTACTTGAGCGCCAAGTCTAGGTCCAAGAGGCTTCTATCCCCAAGTCATAAGACTCCTGAACATCTAATCAAATGGCTACCCAGACTACCCCTTTTACACTGCTGCTACTCTCTGTTGTTATCTATGCATAGTCACTTTAATTACTCTACCAACATGTTCATATTACCTCAATTACCTTGACACCAGTGCCCCCGCACATTGACTCTGTACCGGTTCCCCCTGTATATTGCCTCGCTATTGTTATTTTACTGCTACTCTTTAATTATTTGTTACTTTTATTTCCTACTATTTTTATATTTTTTAACTGCATTGTTGGTTAGGGCTTGTAAGTTAGCATTTCACTGTAAAGTCTACTACACCTGTTGTATTTGGCGCATGTGTCAAATAAGATTTTATTTGATTTTGGCATTAACTGATCAGGTGAATCCAGGTGAAAGCTATGATCCCTTAATAATGTCACTCTTTGCCTCCCGAGTGGCGCAGCGATCTAAGGCACTGCTAGAGGCATCACTATAGACCCGGGTTCGATCCCGGGCTGTGTCGCAGCCAACCACGACCGGGAGACCCATGAGGCGGCGCACAATTGGCCCAGCATCGCCCGGGGCAGGGTAGGGTTTGGCCGGCCGGGATGTCCTTTTCACATCGTGCTCTAGCGACTCCTGTGGCGGGCCGGGCACATGCACGTTGACTTCTGTCACAAGTTTTACATTGTTTCCTCCGACACATTGGTGCGGCTGGCTTCCGGGTTAAGCGAGCAGTGTGTCAAGAAGCAGTGAGCCTTGGCAGGGCCGTGTTTTGGAGGACACATTGCTCTCAACCTTCGCCTCTCCCGAGTCCGTACGGGAGTTGCAGCAATGGGACAAGACTGTGACTACCAATTGGATATCACGAAATTGTGGAGAAAAAGGAGTAAAAATAAATAACAATAAAATAAAAATGATTAATAATGTCACTTGTTAAATCAACTTCAATCAGTGTAGATGAATGGGAGGAGACAGGTTGAAGAAGGGTTTTAAGCCTTGAGACATGGATTCAGAGGGTGAATGGGCAAGACAATAAATGTATGTGTCTTTGAACAGGGTATGGTAGTAGGTGCCAGGCGCACTGGTTTGAATGTGTCAGGAACTGCAACGCTGCTGGGTTTTTCACACTCAACAGTTTCCAATGTATATCCAGAATGGTCCACCACCTAAAGGACATCCAGCCAACTTGACACAACTGTGGGAAGCATTGGAGTCAATATGAGTCAGCATCCCTGTGGAACGCTTTCGACACCTTGTAGAGTCCATGTGCTGATGAATTGAGGCTGTTCTAAGGGCAAAAAGGGGTGCAACTCAATATTAGGACAGTGTTCCTAATGTTTTGTACACTCAGTGTGCATGTGCTTGTGCACTGTGTTCAATAAAGTGTGTGACCCTCCAAACCCAGGAAGTATGTCACTCACCACCAGGCCCTGTGTGTAGCAGGAACTTGTTATGTTCTAATTATTTATCAAATTGTCAGATGGCGGTCCACATAGGTTTATGATTTACTTAATTAGGCCTACTTCCATGTACTATTGGAGTGTGGATTTGGCTGGTTGATTCCACCGGATTGCGTGTAGGTTTTGGAGGAGCTCCATCTCTTGTCCGATGTTATCGTGGTACAGAAAACCTAGCCTCTGCCACCACATGTAGCACTGTGTTTTTGTATGTATGTACAGTACTGTGGGTGGGTGGGTGGGGGTGGTTTGGAAGAAAGCAAGCAGTTGATGTAATCTGTTGGTGTGGAGTGAGGATTTCCTCCCTACCAAAGAGAGTGGTACGTTCCAGTGTGTTTGGGGACCTGTCAGGAGACCAATGAAAGTACAGACTATGAGAGCTAGGTCTATGGGTCCCACTTATGGAGAAACAGAGTGGTTAGAAGGGCACAGGGCCTTTCCATCTATACAGATTCTTGCCACACACACACACACACCTCTTACTTTAGTGGTCTGCTTTTCAATCTGATTTTACAGTAATACTCTTTACTGCCTGGATGTCTAGAAAGAGCACTCATTGCATGTGAACTTGAATGCACCTCTTGGGGCCAGTATATGTGAATCATTTCATGAAGTTTGTTTCATAATGTCTGATGAATTGGGCATATTAAGGCGTGTGGATGCTAGACTCTAGACTCCAACCCTCTGGTTAGCTCTGTGAAAACCTCTATTGTTCTCTACTGTAGGTTTGGTAATGATGCTCCTATCTCCTGTTTGACTTGGACAGCCTCTTGTAGCCATTCGCAGAAACTACCAGGTCAATTATGTGACTGACTGGGTTCCTTTCTACCAAGGCTTGTTTTAACACAGAGATATCCATCGCAAGACCAACAAAACACACCACAGCGGTCCACCACACACACACACACACACACACACACAGAAGACCACCACATTATCACGGTGGGGTAGAAGGTCCCACTTTGCCAATCAATCATTACTCCCTCCTGGTTCCAGTTTGCATACATACATACATACATACACACACTCACGCAGGATTATAAACACGTACAACACATCAACTCACTTCTCACTTCACCTCTTTTTGCACTTGGAGACGTGGCTTTAGACCATTGGGAACAGACCTGTTGGCTTAACCAGCGGCCACACCCAGTCACACACGCACACCCCTCTGTCCTTCTCACACTCCATTTGTGTACTTGACTGAAAACTATTAGTTTATCATTTTGTCACCTTCCCCCAGGGTTCTGTTCTAACCTGCTTCACTTGAGACAGAACCCCGGGGCCCTGTTCTAACCTGCTTCACTTGAGACAGAACCCCAGGGCCCTGTTCTAACCTGCTTCACTTGAGACAGAACCCCAGGGCCCTGTTCTAACCTGCTTCACTTGAGACAGAACCCCAGGGCCCTGTTCTAACCTGCTTCACTAGAGGAAAAGAGAAACCCAGGTCCTTGTTCTAACCTGCTTCAATAGAGAAAGAGAAACCCAAGGCCCTGTTCTAACCTGCTTCAATAGAGAAAGAGAAACCCAAGGGCCCTGTTCTAACCTGCTTCAATTGGGACAGAGAAACCCAGGGCCCTGTTCTAACCTGCTTCACTAGAGACAGAGAAACCCAGAGCCCTGTTCTAACCTGCTTCAATAGAGAAAGAGAAACCCAGGGCCCTGTTCTAACCTGCTTCAATAGAGACAGAGAAACACTGGGCCTTGTTCTAACCTGCTTCACTATAGACAGAGAAAGACACTGAGTGCACTCTGTACCACTGAAAGACATTCAGCTGAGCTGCTAAAAGAAAATATAAAAAAAGAAGGGAACCCTGGGAAAGAAAAGTGAAAGTGACATGAGCTGAGGCTGAAGAGTATGGTGCAGAGGAAAAAGATGGGAGTGTGAAAGAAGAGCAATGTCATTATTTCTGCCCCTCAGCACTCCTCCATTCACTGGCAGGTCGCTCTCTCTTCCTCTCTTTCTCTTCATCTCTCTCTTTTTATCTCTTTCTCTTCCTCTATCTCTAACTCTCTGCAGCCAGCTGAGAGCGTGAGAGTAATCCGCGGCGACAGTGTGAGACGATGAAGAATAATTCCTGTATTCAGAGCCGCCACCGCTTATGCCCCCTCTTCCTTTTCTCTCCTCTCCTCCCTCTCTTTTGCACTCCTCCACTGATACGTTGGGCCTGGATGTCATTGTATCATTTGCCCATTTGCCTCTGCCACTCTGCCCTGCTAGCCTAAGGGGGGGGGGGGGGGGGGGTTAGTTTTACTATCATGTGAGGACCAGAAATACTCACAAGGATAGTAAAACAAGGAAAATTTGCTTGTCCACACAAGGAAAAGTTAGGGTTGCAGTTAGGGTTAGGGTTGCAGTTAGGTTCATGGTTAGGGTTAGGAGTTAGGTTCATGGTTAGGGTTAGGTTTATGGAAAATAGGATTTTGAATGGGACTCTATTGTTAGGTCCCCACAAGGATAGTAAAACAAACAGTGTGCGTGTGAGAGGGCAGAGTGTCTTAGCCTTCTGCAAATGGGCTTTTTGTGGAGATTTTTTTTAGACTGCACTTAACAGCTTGCTCAGGGGAGCGACGCCGTGAGAGTTCAGGAAGAAAGAGGGCGAGAGATGAAGAGAGGGAATGAGAAATAGGGCGATGGAGAGGTAGAGAGAGTGAGATTGCGATGTGGAGAGTGGGAAGCACATCTTACAAATGTGTATGTGATGTTCCAGGTCTGTTTTGGGTTGTCTAGACAAGACAGCGGTGAAACACTTTTAAACCGGGAAGCATTTTAGAGGAGTGGAATTTAGGAAAAGGGCTCTGTATCCGAGGTGTCTCCGAGTCGTTCTCCACTTAGTCTGTTTGAATGATTACTACCTATATCTTTTTACTCTGACTTCCCTGTTTAAACCTATGACTCTCACATCCATCTGGAACCATACAGCCTTTCTCCTAGCATGAGTAGATTAATAATAAATGCACTAATGTAGTATATACCTCCTGTATATTTACTTAAGCACTCATTTATGATGACACTCAAACACAAGCACACCTATATGTACATATGTTTATATATACAGTGGGGCAAAAGAGTATTTAGTCAGCCACCAATTGTGCAAGTTCTCCCACTTAAAAAGATGAGAGAGGCCTGTAAAATTAGAAAAAAAAATCCAGAAAATCACATTGTAGGATTTTTTATTTATTTATTTGCAAATTATGGTGGAAAATAAGTATTTGGTCACCTACAAACAAGCAAGATTTCTGGCTCTCACAGACCTATAACTTCTTCTTTAAGAGGCTCCTCTGTCCTCCACTCGTTACCTGTATTAATGGCACCTGTTTGAACTTGTTATCAGTATAAAAGACACCTGTCCATAACCTCAAACAGTCACACTCCAAACTCCACTATGGCCAAGACCAAAGAGCTGTCAAAGGACACCAGAAACAAAATTGTAGACCTGCACCAGACTGGGAAGACTGAATCTGCAATAGGTAAGCAGCTTGGTTTGAAGAAATCAACTGTGGGAGCAATTATTAGGAAATGGAAGACATACAAGACCACTGATAATCTCCCTCGATCTGGGGCTCCACGCAAGATCTCACACTGTGGGGTCAAAATGATCACAAGAACAGTGAGCAAAAATCCCAGAACCACACGATTCACACCTAGTGAATGACCTGCAGAGAGCTGGGACCAAAGTAACAAAGCCTACCATCAGTAACACACTACGCCGCCAGGGACTCAAATCCTGCAGTGCCAGACGTGTCCCCCTGCTTAAGCCAGTACATGTCCAGGCCCGTCTGAAGTTTGCTAGAGAGCATTTGGATGATCCAGAAGAGCCCTGTTTTTTATTTTAACAATGTGAAATGTCAGAATAATAGTAGAGAGAATTATTTATTTCAGATTTAATTTCTTTCATATTCCCAGTGGGTCATAAATTGACAGACACTCAATTGGTATTTGGTAGCATTGCCTTTAAATTGTTTAACTTTGTCAAACTTTTCGGGTAGCCTTCCACAAGCTTCCCACGATAAGTTGGGTGAATTTTGGCCCATTTCTCCTGACAGAGCTGGTGTAACTGAGTCAGGTTTGAAGGCCTCCTTGCTCGCACACGCTTTTTCAGTTCTGCCCACATCTTTTCTATGGGATTGAGGTCAAGGCTTTGTGATGGGGGCTTTGTGACTCCAATACCTTGACTTTGTTCTCCTTAATCCATTTTTTCACAACTTTGGAAGTATGCTTGGGGTCATTGTCCATTTGGAGGACCCATTTGCGACCAAGCTTTAACTTCCTGACTGATGTCTTGAGATGTTCCTTCAATATATCCACATAATATTCCTCCCTCATGATGCCATCTATTTTGTGAAGTGCACCAGTCCATCCTGCAGCAAAGCACCCCCACAACATGATGCTGCCACCCCCGTACTTCATGGTTGGGATGGTGTTCTTCGGCTTGCAAGCCTCCCCCTTTTTCCTCCAAACATAACGATGGTCATTATGGCCAAACAGTTCTATTTTTGTTTCATTAGACCAGAGGACATTTCTCCAAAAAGTATGATCTTTGTAGTCTGGCTTTTTTATGGCGGATTTGGAGCAGTGGCTTCTTACTTACTGAGCGGCCTTTCAAGTTATGTCAATATAGGACTTGTTTTACTGTGGATATAGATACTTTTGTACCTGTTTCCTCCAGCATCTTCACAAGGTCCTTTGCTGCTGTTCTGGGATTGATTTGCAATTTTTGCACACAAGTACGTTCATCTCTAGGAGACAGAATGCGTCTCCTTCCTGAGCGGTATAAGGGCTGCGTGGTCCCATGGTGTTTATACTTGTGTACTATTGTTTGTACAGATGAAAAATTGGTTCCAAGGATGAACCAGACTTGTGGGGGTCTACAATTGTTTTTCTGAGGTCTTGGCAGATTTCTTTGGATTTTTCCCGTGATATCAAGCAAAGAGGCACTGAGTTTAAAGGTAGGCCTTGAAATACATCCACAGGTACACCTCCAATTGACTCAAATTATGTCAATTAGCCTATCAGAAGCTTCTAAAGCCATGACATAATTTCTGAAATGTTCCAAGCTGTTTAAAGGCACAGTCAACTTAGTGTATGTAATCTTCTGACCCACTGGAATTGTGATACAGTGAATTATAAGTGAAATAATCTGTCTGTAAACAATTGTTGGAAAAATGTATTGTATCATGCACAAAGTAGATGTCCTAACCGACTTGCCAATACTATAGTTTGTTAACAAGAAATTTGTGGAGTGGTTGAAAAATGAGTTTTAATGACTACAAGCTAAGTGCATGTAAACTTCTGACTTCAACTGTATGTGCGTATAGAGGCACTCAAACATGACTCACATTCTCAGACACACACATACAGTGTCTTTGGAAAGTATTCAGACCCCTGGACTTTTTCCACATTTTGTTACATTACAGCCTTATTCTAAAATGGATTCAATAAAAATATAAAACGGATACCTTTTTTACATAGATATTTAGACCCTTTGCTATGGTACTTGAAATTGAGCTCAGGTGCATCCTGTTTCAATTGATCATCGTTAAGATTTTTATACACTTGATTTTAGTCCACCTGTGGTAAATTAAATTGATTGGACATGATTTGGAAAGGCACACACCTGTCTATATAAGGTCCCACAGTTGACAGTGCATGTCAGAGCAAAAACCAAGCCACGAGGTTGAAGGAGTTGTCCTTAGAGCTCTGAGACAGGATTGTGTCGAGGCATAGATCTGTGGAAGGGTACCAAAAAATGTCTGCAGCATTAAAGGTCCCCAAGAACACAGTGGCCTCCATCATTCTTAAATGAGCAATTGAGGGAGAAGGGCTTTGGTCAGGGAGGTGACCAAGAACCTCTCCTCAGTAAAAGGCACATGACAGCCCGCTTGGAGTTTACCAAAAGGCACCTATAGACTCTGCTACTATGAGAAACAAGATTCTCTGGTCTGATGAAACCACGATTGAACTCTTTGGCCTGATTGCGAAGCGTCACGTCTGGAGGAAACCTGGCACCATCCCTACGGTGAAGCATGGTGGTGGCAGCATCATGCTGTGCGGATGTTTTTCAGCAGCAGAGACTGGGAGACTAGTCAGGATCGAGGGAAAGAGGAATGGAGCAAAGTACAGAGAGATCCTTGATGAAAACCTGCTCTAGAGCGCTCAGGAGCTCAGACTGTGGCCATTGTTTACCTTCCAACAGGACAACGGCCCTAAGCACACAGCCAAGACAACGCAGGAGTGGCTTTGGGACCAGTCTCTGAATGTCTTCGAGTCGCCCAGCCAGAGCCAGGACTTGAACCCGATCAAACATCTCTGGAGAGACCTGAAAATAGCTGTGCAGCAACGCTCACCATCCAACCTGACAGAGCTTGAGAGGATATGCAGAGAAGAATGGAATAAACTCCCCAATACAGGTGTATTAAGCTTGTAGCGTCATACCCAAGAAGACCCGATGCTGTAATCTCTGCCGAAGGTGCCTCAACAAAGTACTGAGTAAAGGGTCTGAATACTTATTTAAATATGATATTTCAGTTCTTTATTTTTTATGAATTAGCAATAATTTCTAAAAACCTTTTTGCTTTGTCATGGGCCAGCTCTTACACCCCTGAAACACTGTTTCAGCAGCTCCACTCCTTAACGCAACCTGTCCATTATGCTTTGTCATTATTGTGTGTAGATTGATAAGGAAACAAAACAATTTAATACATTTTAGTGTAAAGCTGTAACATAACAATGTGGAGAAAGTCAAGGCACTGTACATGCGTGTAATGGTGTGTCTGTGTATCAATTAAAGATGTGGTATGAATTAGTGATAGGGTACATAATGGACAGGTTGCGTTAAGGAGTGGAGCTGCTGAAACAGTGTTTCAGGGGTGTAAGAGCTGGCCCAGTCAGGGCTGTCTTCACATGTCAGATCTGTACCCAGAAAGCACACAGGCTTTCTAGGAAAGAAGAGGCGAGGAGCGAGAATAGGGGATAGAGTGAGGAAGAAGTAAGGAGTGGTGAGAAGAGATAGAACAATAATAATTCTAAATGCCATTTAGCGGACGCCATCATCCAAAGCAACTTAGTTATGTGTATATACATTTTACAGTGCCTTCAGAAAGTATTCATACCCCGTTAACTTTTTCCACATTTTGTTGTGTTGCAGCCAAAATTGATTAAATAGATATTTGTTCCCACCCATCTACACATAATACCCTATATTGACAAAGTGAAAACATGTTTTTAGACATTTTTGCAAATTAAGTCATATCTCACACCTCTGAGTCAATACTTTGTAGATGTACCGTTGGTAGCGATTACAGCTGTGAGTTTTTCTGGGTAAATCTCTAAGAGCTTTGCACACCTGGATTATGCAAGCTCTGTCAAATTGGTTGATCATTGCTAGACAACAATTTTCAGGCCTTGCAATAGATTTCCAAGTATATTAAGTCAAAACTGTAACTGGGCCACTCAGGAACATTCAGTCTTCTTGGTAAGCAACTCCAGTGTAGATTTGGCCTTGTGTTTTAGTCCTGCTGAAAAGTCAATTCATCTCTGTGTCTGATGGAAGGCAGACTGAACCAGGTTTTCCTCTAGGATTTTGCCTCTACTTAGCTCCATTCTGTTTATTTTTCATCCTGAAAAACTCCCGTCCTTAATGATTATGAGCATACCCATAACATGATGTAGCCACCACGATGCTTGAAAATATGTAGACTGGTACTCAGTAATGTGTTGTATTGGATTTGCCCCAAATATAACATGTTGTATTCAGGACAAAAAGGGAATTGCTTTGCCACATTTTTTTGCAGTATTACTTTAGTGCCTGGTTACTAAAGTAGTTAGTGCCTGGTTGCAAACAGGATGCATGTTTTGGAATATTTGTATCCTGTACAGCCTTCCTTCTTTTCACTCTGTCAATTAGGTTAGTATTGTGGGGTAGCTACCATGTTGTTGATCCATCCTCAGTTTGCTCTTATCACAGCCAGTAAACTCTGTAACTGTTTTAAATTCACCATTAGCCTCATGGTGAAATCCCTGAGCAGTTTCCTTCCTCTCCGGCAACTGATACACCATCTGATACACCATCCCAAGTGTAATTATTAAAGTCACCCTGCTCAAATGGATATTCAATGTCTGCTTAATTTTTTTTTTAACCCATCTGCCAATAGGTGCCCTTCTTTACGAGGCATTGGAAAACGTCCCTGATCTTTGTTTGAAATTCACTGCTCAACTGAGGGACATTACACATAATTGAATGTGTGGGGTAAAGAGATCAGGTAGTCATTAAAAAATCATGTTAAACACTATTATTTAAACTTATTATGTGACTTGTTATGCACATTTTTACTCCTGAACGTATTTAGGCTTGCCATAACAAAGGAGTTGAATATTTATTGACTCAAGACATTTCAGCTTTTCATTTTTAATTAACATGCAAACATTTCGAAAAACATATTTCCACTGACATTAAGGGGGATTGTGTGCAGGCCAGTGACAAAAATATCTTAATTGAATCCCTTTTAAATTCAGTCTGTAACACAACAAAATGTGGATAAAGTCGAGGAGTGTGAATACTTTCTGAAGGAGCCCTGTATTTATGGACTATTTTTTTAAATATAACCAATTTTCAGGGTGGCCCTCCAGAGCTCGTTGGAGACCAAATGCGGCCCCCCCGGAAAAATGAGTTTGACACCACCGAATTAGACCAACATAGCACTGTTCTTAAACATGTCCCATGGATACAGCCTCCCACTAATAACATGTCATCATATCAAATGTCATGGCCCTGCTTGACTGTATAAAATCAACGCCAAACCATCACTCTAAATGGCTACATTCAGACAACCAGCTATGATGGAGCCCCCTTCGCTTCAGTGTCATTTTCATACACCGGCTCTAGTGTTGTTGTTTTTCCCCTCTTCTCTAAATGGACTCATTCAGGGTATAGCTAGTGATATTAGGATGAACCTTTCATATAGCATGTTCCACTTCTGTTTAAATCACTGCCGTATTATTACCTATAAGCTGATTCGGAATCAATGGTACAAGATGCTGTTTCTCCCTCCTCCCGGCCATTTAGACCCAGTTTGCATCCCAAATGGCACCCTATTCCCTATATAGTGCCCTACTTTTGACCAGTGTCCTATGGGAATAGGGTGCCATTTGGGGAGCAGGCTCTGAATGATTGTAGCTACTTTACAGGCTCTATATAATAGTTGATATGGCCAGCAGACAGCCTTGTTGTGTCCTCCTAGTCTTTAGCCTGCTGTTGTTTGCACACTCTGGGAGGAGTGGAAAGGGAAAGAAGAGGTGAGGGGTGGCAGTGTGTCCCAGACCAGAGAGCATGTGTGTCTGTGGCCTGTAGTTGTGTCCCCTGAAGTGAAGGGACAGCAGGGGACTATGAGGGGGGTACAGACCTGTGGTGTTAGGTATCAGACGTGCTGTGGAATGTTCCATAGGAGTATGTTGGATGGATCTCGTTCGTGTCTTTGTCTTCTATCAAGTCAGACGTGTGTATGTCAACTAGGGTTGCAAAACTTCCGGAAATCCTGGTAGGAGGTTTCCCGAAACAGGAATCTGGAATCCTCCAAACAGGATTTATGGAAAACCAGGGAATTTATTGAAAGTTCCCGGAATTTTGCAACCCTAATGTCAACACATGCTGGCACTCACACACTCCAAGCAGGCTAATGTCAACACATGCTGCACCTCAGCTCCAGTAAAAAGGTAGTGGTCCTATGAGTGAGTGGAGTGACCTGATGTGATGTGGCCTGACTGTAGTGAAAGTCCCCTTCACAGCCAAATAGCACCATGCATACATACACACACTACCACCAGTCTGTTAAGCTGAGCCTAGCCCTCTCTCACTGTTGCCCTATATATAGTCCTGATCACCGACAACGATGAGACGGCCTATAGGGAGGAGGTCAGAGAACTGGCAGTGTTGTGCCAGGACAACAACCTCTCCCTCAATGTGAACAAGACTAAGGAGCTGATCGTGGACTACCGGAAAAGGCGTGCCGAACAGGCCCCTTTAACATCGACGGGGCTGTAGTGGAGCAGGTCAAGAGTTTCAAGTTTCTTGGTGTCCACATCACCAACAAACTATCATGGTCCAAACATGCCAAGGAAGTCGTGAAGAACCCCCGCACACTGCCTCGATACTGGTGCCCCCTGTATATAGCCTCGTTATTCTTATTGTGTTACTTTTTATTATTACTTTTTATTTTAGTCTACTTGGTAAATATTTTCTTCTTCTTGAACTGCACTGTTGGTTAAGGGCTTGTAAGTTAGCATTTCACAGTAAAGTCTACACTTGTTGTATTTGGCGCATGTGACAAATACAGTTTGAGTTGATATGCAGTTTTCTTAGTGAAGTGTTTTCTGGCGTATGACCGTCCCTTTCCCTTTGGTGGATAACTTACGTTACGAAGGGGCACTTAGCTTGTTTTGGGGTTAAGTTGTGGTAATAATATCCTGTTTTGGGATTTAGTTCAGAGATCAAGGTCCAGAGGTATGTTTATGTGTTTGGTTCTGTCCCAAATGGCACCCCTTCCCAATATAGTGCACTCATTTTGACCAGATGAGCCCTATGGGTAGATAGACTACCTCCCAAATTGCACCCTATGTTTGTGAGTGTTAGTGTACTAGAGAGGATGGTGTGGTGGATTTTCAACAGCTAGCCGGATCATCTGTGTGAGCAACTAATGACGATGTCTCCTCTAAATCCAATGTGGCTTAACTATAAACATAGACTGACAACAGCTGCGCACTCGGCACCACACTCTCTCTCTCTCAGGCCAACCCAGCGAGGGGGTAATGAAGAGGGACACTCAGTGTGTAGTGTATAGGGTTTCACAGCACCTTGATCTATAGCAGGGCCATACAACCAGTACAAGCTCTTTACCAGGGTGAGAGAGATGAGTGGAAGGAATGAGGAGAAGAGAGGGAGAGAGATGGAGAGGAGTTATTGTATTTCCATGCAGCAGTCCTGGTGTAATGAGGTCTGATTGGAGATGAAGCAGTCCACCGTTTATCTGCCGACCCGTGTGTGTGTGTGTGTGTCTGGGGGGAAATCTGACTTGATGGAGCTAACCAGAGCCAGCTGGGGCCAACGATGAGATTAAAGTTAAAACACAAAAACAATCAGTGGGGATAAGTATAGTATCGGTGTGTGTTACTGCCTCACTCCCAGACTCTGAGAGATAGAGGAAGAAAAGCGAGAGAGATGAAAAAGTGGCATCTCCTCTCCGGTCATCTCGTCTTCTCCGGTCCTCTCCTGTCATCTCCTCCACTCTCCTCTCCGATCATCTCCTCTCCGGTCATCTCCTCTCCGGTCATCTCTTCCACTCTCCTCTCCGGTCATCTCCTCACCCCTCCTCTCCGGTCATCTCCTCCTCTTCGGTCATCTCCTCCATTCCGGTCATCTCCTCTCCGGTCATCTCCTCCTCTCCGGTCATCTCCTCCACTCTCCTTTCCAGTCATCTCCTCCACTCTCCACTCCAGTCATCTCCTCTCCGGTCATCACCTCCACTCCTCCTCTTCGGTCATCTCCTCCATTCCCGTCATCTCCTCCTCTCTGATCGTCTCCTCTACTCTCATCTCCGGGTCATCTCCTCCACTCTCCTCTCTGGTCATCTCCTCCATTCTGGTCATCTCCTCCACTTTCCTCTCTGGTCATCTCTTCCTCTCTCCTCTCCGGTCATTTCCTTCTCTCTCCTCTGCGGTCATCACCTCCACTCTCCACTCCGGTCCTCTCCTCCACTCTCCATGCCGGTCCTCTCCTCCACTCTCCATGCCGGTCCTCTCCTCTACTCTCCACTCTGGTCATCTCCTCCACTCCGGTCATCCCCTCGACTCCAGTCATCTCCACCTCTCTGGTCATCTCCTCCTCTCTGGTCATCTCCTCCTCTCTGGTCATCTCCTCCTCTCTGGTCATCTCCTCCTCTTTGATCATCTCCCCCACTCCTCCTCTTCGATCATCTCCACCACTCTGGTCATCTCCTCCACTACGGTCATCTCCTCCACCCTAGTCATCTCCTCCTCTCTCCTCTCCGGTCATCTCCTCCTCTCTCCGCTCCTCCAGTCATCTCCTCTCCTCTCCTCCGGTTATCTCCTCCTCTCCGGTCATCTTCTCTCCTCTATTCTCCTCGCTCCTCTCTTCTCCTCGCTCCTCTCTTCGCCTCGCCCCTTTCCTGTTATCTCCTCTCCTGTCCTGTCCTCTCCTGTCCTCCTCTCTTCTCCTTGATCTCCTGTCCTCTCCTGTCCTCCTCTCTTCTCCTTGATCTCCTGTCCTCTTCCTCTCCTTGGCTCAGACCCACTGATTAAGAGCTGCTTTGTTTTCCCTTTGATCCCTCTCACCACTCATCTCAACTTAATGTAGCCCACTCACCACATCCTACATACACACATCAACACACACACTGCAAACACACACAGAGCACAAACATGCTTTCGGTGAGGAGGCTTACATGTTTGTACGTTGAGTCTCAGTTCTTTACATTTATTTGTGTGTGTGTGTGTGTGTGTGTGTGTGTGTGTGTGTGTGTGTGTGTGTGTGTGTGTGTGTGTGTGTGTGTGTGTGTGTGTGTGTGTGTGAGAGCGCGCTCACGGCAGGCTGAAGTGAGAAGAGAACCGTTTAAGAGGATTAGACCATTGACAGGCTGCTGGACCATTTCTGGACGTTATTTCCACAGTCAGTCCACTTGGTAATGAAGTATTTACTGAGCCCAGTGGAACTGTTATTGCATTTTGCCACAAAGCACAACTCCATTCTCGCTAGATCGAGCCATGAGGACATTCAGCTTGGTGTTTGTCCAGGCTTTGGCCCTAAGTATTTGTTATGTCTTTTAGTAGAAAGTGTCTCAAGTTTTACATGAATTGTTATTATTACATCTAACTACACAGTAACTACATTAGTAACTGTGGAGTAATGTAATGTGAATGAAAATGTAAATATAGTAACCAATCTGAAACAGAATGTGGTTGATTTTGTTTCTTTAGATTCAGTCATTGTCATGTAGGTCCCATGTGCAGATACCATGTACAGCTGAGTGAATCCATCCTGGTTAACAGACTAGTGAAGGTATAGAGATTAGAAGTGAGGGGCTAGGGGTTAGGAGTGAGGGGCTAGAGGTTAAAACAGAGGTTAGGGGTTAAAAGAGAGGGTCTAGGGGTTAGAAGTGAGGGGCTAGACGTTAAAACAGAGGTTAGGGGTTAAAAGAGAGGGGCTAGGGGTTAGAAGTGAGGGGCTAAAGGTTAAAACAGAGGTTAGGGGTTAAAAGAGAGGGGCTAGGGGTTAGGCGTGAGGTTCTAGGGGTTAGAAGTGAGGGGCTAAAGGTTAAAACAGAGGTTAGGGGTTAAAAGAGAGGGGCTAGGGGTTAGGCGTGAGGTTCTAGGGGTTAGAAGTGAGGGGCTAAAGGTTAAAACAGAGGTTAGGGGTTAAAACAGAGGTTCTAGGGGTTAGGAAATGGGATAGATGAGAACCCAGAGGAGGAGCAGGGGAGGAAGCTTGAGTGAGGTGAGTTGTGTGGTCTGTCAGAGAGACAACAGCACATCTACACCATTACAGCTGACAAAGTCATATCATTAGATATCATATCATTACTGATTCATCCATACTGTGCGTGTGTGTGCGTGTGCGCGCGCTTGCGGGCTCATGTGAGGGGTGCGTGAGAGTAAACCCCAACGTGGAACAGTAGTCGTCGTCAGCTACTAGGATCACTGTTCAGCTGTGACTGTGTTTCTGCTGCTTGTATCCAAGCAAATGAAAAAGGGAGGGAGGTGGGACAGAGTAACATTTGGAACAGAGTGGTGTGTTGCGTGGATTCTGTGGAAGGTAGGGCGGCTTTGTGTGGCTCGTCAGATCTGAAGCCAACAGCTACTGTTTCTCGTGGGACATTCTCATGGCTCCAGTGTAACCGCTCCCTTCAGTCCACACCGCCTGGTTTACTTATGTCATGGATTGGATTTATACAAGGCTTTTACAGCTGCTTCAAGTGCTTTACGTTGAATGGGATGTGATCATTGATGTCTGAATTGACTGGATGTATAAGTGAGAGCACGTGTTTGAGTTAAGAGTTTGAGTTAAGCATTCATTTGTATAAGGCTTGCGACTGTGTTTGTGAGAGCAGAGCTGACTCACCTTCTGTGTGTGCAAGAAATAGAGAGGGAGGAAGTGAGCGAAAGAAAGAAAAGAAAGGGGGATACCTAGTCAGTTGTACAAGAGCACAGATATGTTTGCATATAAGTTTGTGCAGCTGTCAGTTTCTGAATGTACAGTTGCATGTCGGTGTCGGTGTCGGTGCAGGCAGCAGAGTAATAATGATGAAAATAACACACGGCCTATGACAGGTATACTGTATGTCTGATCTGTGTCACAATTCACCACGTAGATCACTGCCTTTATTCCTTCCTGATGCCAGCCTGCACCCATCTTGACAGATATGTTTTACTGTATGTAATATCTTTAATATGTTCCATATGGCCACGGACTGACTGTCCAATTATAGAAACATGTAACATCTTTAATATGTTCCGTATGGCCACGGACTGACTGTCCAATTATAGAAACATGTAACATCTTTAATATGTTCCATATGGCCACGGACTGACTGTCCAATTATAGAAACATGTAACATCTTTAATATGTTCCGTATGGCCACGGACTGACTGTCCAATTATAGAAACATGTAACATCTTTAATATGTTCCATATGGCCACGGACTGACTGTCCAATTATAGAAACATGTAACATCTTTAATATGTTCCATATGGCCATGGACTGACTGTCCAATTATAGAAACATGTAACATCTTTAATATGTTCCATATGGCCACGGACTGACTGTCCAATTATAGAAACATGTAACATCTTTAATATGTTCCATATGGCCATGGACTGACTGTCCAATTATAGAAACATGTAACATCTTTAATATGTTCCGTATGGCCACGGACTGACTGTCCAATTATAGAAACATGTAACATCTTTAATATGTTCCATATGGCCACGGACTGACTGTCCAATTATAGAAACATGTAACATCTTTAATATGTTCCGTATGGCCACGGACTGACTGTCCAATTATAGAAACATGTAACATCTTTAATATGTTCCATATGGCCACGGACTGACTGTCCAATTATAGAAACATGTAACATCTTTAATATGTTCCATATGGCCATGGACTGACTGTCCAATTATAGAAACATGTAACAGTTTCCTGTGAATGGTGTTGGAGCAGCCTGTCAGACAGTGTGTCAGTCTACACAGGGTGCTGAAGGAGCAGACTGCTAGCTGGAGTGTACCGTACTGTTACTGTAGCTACTGGGATGATTGATGAATCAGGTTGAGAGACAGTGTTTTTGACAGAGCAAACCAAGCAACCCTGAGACATGTGGTAGTGGAGGGAGTCTGGTCTAATAGAGGGAGTTTGGGTTCCTGTCCAGGAGCAGCCCCCACCCCTACCTCTTGTTCCCGATAGGCTCTTCATCTGTTGTAGATCTGATAGTTGGATAGGGAGAAGCAAAATGGTTGTAGTTCCAACTTGGCCTCTGATAAAGACAACATCTGGCGACTTTATGTGAATGTACATTTGTATTGGTTTGGTACACAGACAGGAACAAGACAAAATCCCACTCAACACTACATAATCTACTTACACCGTTACAACACGTTCAATGTACAGCTCATAGAAGATTGGAATTTTCTGCTATTTTCATAAATGCTTTATGTACTCGTTGCTCTTTGTGTGTGTGTGTGTGTGTGTGTGTGTGTGTGTGTGTGTGTGTGTGTGTGTGTGTGTGTGTGTGTGTGTGTGTGTGTGTGTGTGTGTGTGTGTGTGTGTGTGTGTGTGTGTGTGTGTGTGTGTGTGTGTGTGTGTGTGTGTGTGTGTGTGTGTGTGTGTGTGTGTGTGTCTCACCCCCACAGAGCTCCAGAGGGAGGGCAGCATTGAGACTCTCAGCAACAGCTCTGGTTCCACCAGCGGCTCCATCCCCCGTAACTTTGAGGGCTACCGCTCTCCACTGCCCACCAACGAGAGCCAGCCCCTCAGCCTCTTCCCCTCCGGATTCCCCTAGAGGAGACCAGGAGACAGCCTGCCTACCGCCCTACAAGACCTGGGGTCAAATACTATTTGATATCTTTCAAATGCTTTGAGAGTTTGCTTTAGTCTGCCTGGAATCCCTGATGGGAGGGGACTACATTTTGGCGACTGTTCTATTGGTTCCATTACGCCAGACAAGCTCAATAAATCCCAGATAAAGTATTTGAAATGATTTCAAAAAGTATTTGAACCCAAGTCTACTAACTACTGTCCATCCTACCGCTTAACACAGCACAGCCGGACAGTCTTGATGGTCTCTCACCATGTTGATATTCATTAGGATGTTATTGTGAGCAGTGGTCCCCTCCTCTCTCTCTCTCTCTCTCCAAATCCAGGAACTGTCCAGTGTTTCTCCCACCTGCCGATGTGTTTATGCTTATGTGTGTGTGTGGGGGGGGGGGGAATAATGTGTCACAACGCGTGTGTTTCATTTTGGGTGTGTGTGCTGCTCCGTGTGAGAGAGAAGGCTGAGGCCGGGTGTATTGAGTGAGCAGTGTGTGACTCCCTCCTGTGTGTGTGTATAAAAAGTGCTCTGATGATCATGGGTGTCCCAAATGGCACCCTATTTCCTATTTGGTGCACTACTTTTTTTGCAACAAAAAAGAGGTCTGTGCTTTAATAAAATAAAAGGCTTATTCCTTTCTTGTATACACACACCTCAAACAAAAGCAAACGCTTGTACGCTGAATAATTACTTTGCCGGCTTGCTTTTCTTAGTGAATGAGTCATTGCTGGACTTGACCAGACCACATAGGACTTGATATGAAGTCTGATCTGATGCACTAGTGAGAACAGAAAGAAAGGCTTAAAACAGACTCTGAATAATTGGTCACTAATTTTGTAATCTGTGTTAAAAACACGATACAATCCTAGTCCTTTGTCTGGGGAATGGATGACTGGCTGACTACAGGGGTCTGTTCTGAAAAATGCACCGTTACAGGACTTTCGGGTAGAAATACATTTTATAGATCAGATATGTCCTGTAGCAAAAGGAGTCATTGCAGATCTATATATTATATTTATATCTGCAATGTTTCACCCTATTGAACACAGCCATGTTCCCGTAATTCTGCATGTTGAATGAGTCGATGGCTACTGATGCTTGGTCACTGGCTAATGTAACATAAAAGGGTCATGATTAATTGATCCTTTTTAATGCAGAACATATGCTTATTAATACATTTTCACTGTAATATTGATTTTGTACAATACTGAGTAGTTATTTGCTATACATTCGTGTTAATGAAATACTGAAGACTTGGAAAATAGTTTGCTGTGTTATATTATCACCCCTGGATATTCAATGATTTCATATATACTAAGTAGATATAACAGCTGCATAGTCATTGTTTTAATCACGTGTACAAAAGTTAGCAGCTTGTGCTTCTGTAAATGTAAAGAGACTTCTCGTTTAATTTAAAGAAAATAAATAAACCACACCAAAGCCAGTACACATTTTCTGCCAGTTTATTGTGGAAAAGCAGACTGTGAATACAACACTCTAAAACTTATCTGACACTCAGAACAAGAATCAAAAGAACTACAAAATGTTCAAGAATCTAAAATCAGTACAAGACTAATTGATGTAGGGCCCCTATGTTTAAATGCAATTCACTTACCTTAGACAGGAGCAAAACCAGGCCAGAGACTGAAACAATGGCCATGTGAATGTGTTTGAGCAGGCATACTCAGACCAACGAGCACTGGCTCTGCTCTTGCCTTCAGGTTGTTTGCCCCATAGAAAAAGAATGAATTGAATGGGCTTGGAACTTCTAACCCTGGCATTTTTGATTGGTAAACACATGGGTACACTTACAGTGGCTGCCTGGTAATGTGATGCAATCATTTCCATGTTCATTCAAACTAATGTATTTTTTGTAATGCCAGTTTAATCAACAAATTACAGCACATATGACTTGTCCACCCATAGAGTACCACAGTATGAGTCATATACCCATAAAACCTAGCGGTCAAACAGGGAAATGGTTCAAATCATTTTTCTACCATTCATCATCATTCATGGGGGATTTTATAAACACGTAAAATCATGTAGGGTTACCCTGGAGTGACGTTTTGATAACCAGTTACTTTTATCAATCATTTGCCTGTATTTATCCCCCCCCCCCCCCCCCCCCAATGAAATGCTAATTAGCTGCTAATGTGGCTATCATTAAGAACTACAAATGCCATGATGACCTGGAGGATGACCTGGAGGAGGCTGCCGAATCAAGGCAAAGGTAAGAATCTCTGGATTAACTATCTGTTAGCTAAATGTAGTAATAAATAAATTGTCTACATTTCTTTAAACGGACATTTCTGTGAACTGTCTTTTGGTAAAAAAAAAAAAAACTCTCCCCAATTGATAGTTAGTCTTGTCTCGTCGCTGCAACTCCACTACGGACTCGGGAGAGGTGAAGGTCGAGAGCCATGCGTCCTCCGCAACACGACCCTGCCAAGCCGCACTGCTTCTTGACACACTGCTCGCTTAACTCGAAAGCCAGCCGCACCAATGTGTCAGAGGAAACACCATCCAACTGACAACCGAAATCAGCTTGCAGGCGCCCGGCCCGCCACAAGGAGACACTAGAGTACGATGAGACAAGGAAATCCCGGCCGGCCAAACCCTTCCCTAACTTGGGCCAATTGTGCGCCGCCTCATGTGTCTCCCGGTCACAGCCGGCTGGGATCGAACCCGAGGCTGTAGTGACGCCTCAGCACTGCCCTTTTGCCAGTTTTAAATTGACACAATACCTGATAGCAGAGGTGTCAGCTAGAGATGACGTGCAGGAGCTTGCAGAGATTTGTAGTTTTGTGTGATGTCTACTTTGAAGCTAATTAGCATTTTTGAATCTGAGAGTAAATAGAGCCAAATATATTGATAAGTCACCTTGTCCGAGAGAGATTTACATGGTTATCATAACATCACACCAGGGTAAGCCTACAAGAAACACAGCTCTAATTTTAAGTATTTCTAAATTCCCCTATGGGAAAAATTAATGATGGATAAAACGATTGGAACCATTTCCCTGTCTGACCACTGGGTTTTATGGGTATTATGACACCTCCACTGTGGGCATAATTGACTTGAATGGGGACGCCTGTTCTATTCATTATATTTCTATGGTTTGCCCACTGACGCTCCCCTGGTGCCCCACACTGTGACATGATGCCCTGCATGCCAATGTCTCTCTGAGTCTGAGGGAACCATGCCCAGGCCAGTGCCCCAGCTGGCACCTCTACCAGGGGCAGGGGCCTGTTAAAGGAGGGCACACCTTAGCTGTTTCACTCTGTTTCAAAATGTTGCCTCCTGAACATGCCCCTGGTTTTTACCCTCCTCTCCTGTGACAGTCTCCATTTATACCCATCCTCCTCTGCCAGAAAACCCTGTGAATAGATAGAGCAGCGAGAGGAGAGACAAGGTTGGCACCAGGAGAGAAGCCGTATTGATACATAGCTAGCTACAACCACTTGTGGACAGGTTTGCTAAGCTAAGCAGAAAAAAATTCACTGCCCAAAGAACGCACATTACAGAGCAAAAGTAATCTATATCCAACCTCATATACTGTATTTCTTTAACTTTGTGTGATTTATTTATGTACATATCTGTGTCTTGAAATGTGATGGAATTTGTTATTCACTTATATTCAATAATTTATCAGATTGTAATAGCATTATAATGTGTGTACAATACAGAACATTTAACAATATCAGATCTGAAATAGTAGTTTGATTGCTGTCATTTAATTGTTGTCATCCTCTCAACTAAATAGACTAGGAAGACTTACATTGTTAGCAAATATTTATGTTAGGCAAGTAAAATTCCCTCTTTTTTAATCACTTATAATTATTTTCCTTTCCTCAGTGCACTCTTTTGATCCACAAAGGAGACAACTAGATATCAAATAGGTCTACTTCGAATTAATTTATAGTGCCAGCCATTTGAAACCAATCAAAGGCAATACCATGTATTATTTCCTATTGTTCGTATGAATATGACAGAAAAATATATTGGGAAATGCCGTGGTCATTGCAGGTATGTTGATGACATTTTATGACCTTTTAGTGAATAAAACAAATGTCACTAAACAATTACAATTCGCATAGGGCTATTATTATTGTTAATTTAATGTACAAATGTAATCTTAATAGCCACTTTTCAGATCAGGCTTTTCAATCGTCTAACAGGAGGCGAATACTTTTTTTTCTAACCTAACCTAACAGTTCTGTGTTGTTTACATTGCCAAAGTGTCCAATGAAAATGTTTTATGCATCAATGATTTTATTCAAACGAAACGCTTCCTCATAAACTGAGGACCCCAATCGCCTGATTCTGAGCAAGATTATAGCCTGCCTATGTGTACACTTATTTCTAATTCAATGATGGAGACCATCGTGTGAGCGGTTACGTTCAAAATTGAACACGGGAAAGTGCTTTCCTTCAGTATGTCTGAAATAAATGTAATTTCCCCCTGACCCAAGTAATTTCATATCGCTTCTGTATATAATACGATTCAATGTATTCGGTCGCATGAGTTGAAAATTGAATTTTGAAGCACTGTCAACAAGTTCAACTCTGTTAAATCAACACGAGTTTGATAAGACTGAAGCCCATAGTAGAGAGCAACAAGGCTATTTTCAAGGGAACTGAGTGCATGTCAAACATAATAGCCAGCCTCTCCATGTTGTGTTGCAACATCACATCAAATTGATCAAGGCTGTTATAGAGTTACGTTCCTGAACAGAAATTGATATGCTATGTGCACATATATGTTGTCAATAGGACATTAAGTCTACACTTGTTGTATTCGACGCATGTGACAAATAAAGTTTGATTTGATTAACTTGTCGTCTCTCTACTACCTATTTGAGCTAAGACATTTGAACAAACCAAAATTGTTAGTCTATAGCAGCGGTTCCTAACCAGTGGTACTAGGACCCCTGGGCCTACATGACCTATCCACAAAGTTGTTTTTATTTTTATGAACTAGGCAAGTCAGTTAAGAACAAATTCTTATTTTCAATGATGGTTTAGGAACAGTAGGTTAACTGCCTTGTTCAGGGGCAGAACGAGAGACTCATGAAACCATAGGGATACAAGAAAATGCACATGAGCGGGTACTCCGGACAGAGCAACATTTTAGGCTATATAGCCTATACCTTCCATTTCTGAAGTCAGTCAGATAACTTCCAACACCTAGGAAATACTCTCCCATTTATTTCAGATGTGGCCTATTTTTCGGTTTATTTCAACTGCAGATGCAGCAATTACATAAAGCTTTCTAGTGAAGTTAATGACATACCTTTCCCTATATAGTAGGTAGACATACTTGTAGCCTACGTCACCCATATGGATTTTAATTGTTTCTTAATTTTCTTAATGCATAAAATACACTTTGCATGTAACTTTCAATTGTCCTATATCTCTAACCCTAACAATGTCCGAGGACAGCAGCTTTGTTTACAAGTTGTGAGTCAGTAGCATTATGACCTTAACGAGGTTGTAATATATCTAGTAAAGACTTCGATTACATCAGCTTATCGACACGAAGACAAAGCATTGCAACACAAATTCAAAGGTGCGTACAAATCACTGTTAGCGCTATTGTCAAAGTTACCCGCCGAAAGAACTAAGAACTATCATTTATTGTTACGGTTCTTGTCAGTATTCACAAGATGTAAACAGTAGGCGTAAAAAAGATCAATCAATCTGCAGGCAATTCTCATAGGCTAATGCTTTTTTATTTATTCTAGGACTACTCAAAGGATCAAATCTCTTCCAGGTGGCTATATCACTCACAAAATATCCTACGGTTTAACCCGCGTCATTTAATTACAATCATTAGGCTATAATGCATTGCATAAATACTTTACGGATTTAGTAGCTATGTTATTCTAACACCTTGCTATCAGTAGCATCCTAAAACTGCCATCTCTGAGGTATTTTGAGGTTGTGGTTTGTTTTTGTAATCCACTGTTATCACTGAAACTATCCATTAAGGTCCATTCAATGCCACTCGACCGAAACCATGATATGGATGTTTCATTAAATCGCATGATATGCTTAAAGATAGTTATTTAGTGCTTTTGTTAAATATATTTTCAGAAATCAATGAATGGCAAACAAGTACGTCTTTATGCTGCTATTTTGCACTCAAATAAGATGCTGTTAGTGTGCCCTGACCCATTACGCTTGTGTAAGCTTGCTGCAGTGAGATTGGGGGGGTTAATGATATATGCCAGGGTCACGAACTGGGTTGTAATTGAAAAAGCAACCCACATGCTGCACGGCTCAAGCGGCTCCGCGGCCAGGCCTCGCTGATCAAAGTTTGGGAAGCCGGGGAGGAGAGGGCCGGCTGCAGGCAGGAACATTCCCGGAGCTGCATGGAGTATTGTGTGTTTTCAACCTGTGTTGCCAGAAGCAGAAAATAAACAAAAACTCCATTCACTCTCAACCACAGACAATGACAACGCAGGTAAATGTTGGTGGGAAGATATTTCCTCCATTGTTTTGTCAAGAACGATATACCCACTGTCATGACGTGTTTATAAAAGCCTTTCTTAATGCATTGATGTTTTTGTATATTAAAGTAAATAATACATTTTTACTACAGGTCACGTAGAATTAATGTCCAAGGGTAGCAAACTATGTCATGTGTGTAAACACGCACCCGCACGTACACACACACCTTTGAATCACTGTCAAATGAGCTTGGACAGAGTGAAACAGTGAACAACACAGACAACATGAGAGTATATTGGTTTAGTGAAGTAACATGGAGACTGGAAAGCGGCAGTAAGGGTGTTCCTCGGTTCCCTGGGATCATTTTAGCGCCCCCACCTGTTGCTACCTGTGAAAGGTAGGCTGTCAGCATAAAATTGGGAGCTAGAATACTTCTCTCTATGGCTGTCAATTTCTCCAGACAAACGCTTCAAGATGTGTGTCGGAAAGACAATAAATAGGCTATACTATTCGCTAAATACATTTACAATCGACGGACCTGGCGTAATCAACAGTTCTCTGCTAATATTTTACAAATAACCTCAACCTATTATTACAAAAGCCTACTTTCAAGGTGATAGCTGCACGTGAAAATAACATCGTATTCACGTTTGCTGTAGGGTGGGGGTTATTCGGCTAACGGTGCTGCTTGTGAGAATAGTTATTTTTCATCAATCAGTCGCAATTTGGCCAAGCGGACAAGACAGCCCACCGGCAGCCCTGCTGACTCGGGTCAATGAGACAACACGAGCACGAAGACGAGCAAATTGAACACAATTCGCAGAGGGTGAGAAAGAGGGATTAAAACCCGGCTTTAATGAGTGGGAGATGAAGAAATTGAGAGACATTTAAACTGTAGAGTGGGGGCAGGGAAGGGGAGTAAAGCGAGAATGAAAGAGCGATGGGGAAGAGGAGGGAGAGGGGGTTGGTGGTAGCCTGTCTGGAGGAGGCGCTGGGTATACATGTGACAAGGGGAAATATGAAGGACTTTGACAGGTCTTAAACGGTCTGGCGCCAAGGCCTCAGTCTACCGGCTAAATATAGCAGGAGAGATGATGGGATGAGAAGAAGAAAAGATGAAAGAAAAAATACAATGTAGTGGGAGTAGCCTAAAAAGGAACAAAAGTAAATTTCAGACAAATAAGGCTACAGTAGTAACAATACAGTGACCCGTTATTTCGTAATTAGAATTTTCCCGCAGCATATCAGTAACACGCGGATCACCACAATGACCCTGAAGGTGTACTGTTCTTTCCGCACATTTTCACCTAACACTTGCAATTAAGCAAATTATATTGTGTGGACCTTACATGGCACAGGGCTTAATGCAAAATGATGTCTGTTACTTTGGGGTTACAACCTTTTCCATAGGAAATTATCTCGAGGTGTGGCGAGCACATCTCTTGTCACGCACAGGAGCAAGCATAAAGACGTAATGGGGCATATTTCTATAGCACTATGTTCAACATTTAACCGAAATATGCTGAATATTTCCGTTATTGCCAAGTCTCTCATCTCTGCTTTAACAGGTAGCATAGAACGGGGAATGCTTCTGGCATGAATGACGTTAAAAGTAATCTGTAATAACACCACATCACTTGATTTTTCCACATTTTGTTGTGTTAAAAGGGGGATTGAAATGTATTTAATTGTCATTTTTGGTCAACGATCGATACTCACACACAAAAAAATCTAACATTTATTTTAAAAATATGGAAAATGTAACACTAATATATCTTGATTAGATACGTATTAAGATATCTGAGACAACAATACATGTTAGAATCACCTTTGGCAGAGATTACAGCTGTGAGTCTTTCTGGGTAAGTCTCTAAGAGCTTTGCACATCTGGATTGTACAATATTTGCCCATTATTCTTTTAAAAATTATATTACTAGAAATCGCTTGAAAGCCATTTTCATGTCTTGCCGTAGATTTTCAAGCCGATTTAAGTCAAAACTGTACAGGCCATTCAGGAACATTCAATGTCGTCTTGATTGGCAACTCCAGTGTAGATTTGGCCTTGAGTTTTAGGCATACTTAGTTAAGTCCACAACTGAATGCATTCAACCAAAATGTGTCTTCCGCATTTAACCCAACGGCGCCGGGGTAGCAGTTATTGTTGGGGGTTAACTGCCTTGCTCAAAAACAGAACTGCAGATATTTCCACCTTGCCTGCTCTGGGTTTTGAACTAGTAACCTTTTGTCTGTTGGAAAGAAGACTGAACCAGGTTTTCCTCTAGTATTTTGCCTGTGCTTAGTTGTATTCCATTTATTTTTATCCTAAAAAACTCCATAGTCCTGCAGATGACAAGCATACTCATAACATGATGCAGCCACCCCCATGCTTGAAAATATGTAGAGTGGTACTCATTGATGGGTTGTGTTGGAGTTTCCCCAAACATAATGCTTTGTATTCAGGACAAAAAGTACATTTCTTTGCCATATTTTTTGCAGTATTAGTTAAGTGCCTTGTTGCAAACAGGATTCTCTGTATAGGCTTCCCTCAGTACACTCTGTCATTGTGGATTAACTATAACGTTGTTGATCCATCCTCAGTTTTCTCCTTTCACAACCACTAAACCCTAACTGTTTTACGCTGAACTGTTAAAATCACCATTGGCCTCATGGTGAAATCCCTGAGCAGTATCTTTGTAGTGACTGGGTGTATTGTTACACCATCCAACGTCTAATTAATATCTTCACCATGCTCAAATGGGTATTCAACGTCTGTTTTATACTATTTGTACCCATCCACCAATCGGTGCCGTTCTTAGTGAAGCAGTGAAAAACCTTCCTGATCTTTGTGGTTGAATCTGTGCTTGAAATTCACTACTCGATTGAGGGACCTTACAGATAATTGTATGTGTGGGGTACAGATATGGGGTAGTCATTCAAAAATGATGTTAACAGTATTATTGAACACAGAATGAGTCCGTGCAACTTATGTGATTTGTTAAGGACATTTTAACTCCTGAACTTTTTTAGGCTTGCCATAACAAAGGGGTTGAATACTTATTGACTCAAGACATTTCAGCTTTTAATTTTGATTAATTATTAACATTTTCTACGAACAGAATTCCACTTTGAAAGGATGGGTTATTGTGTCAATGACCTACACACCATCTCAATTTAATACATGTTTAATAACGGCTGTAACACAACAAAATGTTGAAAAAGTAGGGTGTGAATACTTTCTGAAGGCGCTGTACATGTTGGGTACACAGAGCAAATAACTGGAGCGTAACTGCAAACCCGTTGTTGATGTAATTAATTGTTTAAGTATATACATAGAAACCATTAACATTCTCTATGTGGTACTAATATTTTCTCGCTCAAAATGTTTATTCTGCCCAACTTGAACCTCAGTAAGTAGGCTAAGCTTTAACGATGAGTCTTCTATATAGTCTAGCAGCAGTATAGCGTCTGTTGGAATGCACTTCATTTCACTGACTGGGCAACTGACTGACTCAGTCGACCACTAGTTGAATGTGTCGCCTATAAAGGACGAAAAACACAAGTACAAAGGAAGAGTAGTGCTTTAAAAAATGTGAGATTGATTTTTAAAAATGTATTCGAGCAAAATCAAATAGATCTGAAATAGGCTTCATGTTAAACAGCACTGAAACTGTAGCCATATACATACATTCCCTAACTGTAAAAGGTTTAAGAACATTATATTCACAAAACTAAATGATGAAACATGTTGGGCCTAATGAGCTAGAAAAGTAGTCACAAAATGTTATATCCTTATCCATTATGCATAACTGACCATCCTTAACCTATTATAACAACAATAATTCTACAGGGTTTCAACAATTTCCCATTATTATGATTACATTGTTCATACTAGAAATGAAATAATCACAATTTACCTGATTCCTTTAAATTAAGCCACATCATAAAGATTCCAATTATGTTATGCAGAATAATTGATTCAGTTCAAGCCTGATAAAGGCCTGCCTACATACTATATTCTGCTCGCCGTGATCACAAAATGTATTGACAACTAGGCATAATTAAATTCACTACAATTTTGAGCACGACTGGTGTGAAAAGAAGTCTATAAAACCATTTACAGAATGTCTCTCAGATAAAAATGCTATTGGAGGTCAAATGAGTTTTGGAATAAATATCAATTAGTTTTATCTTACTGCACATTGCATAGTGACGTCAATCAGGTTTTAAAAGGGTAGGTCTGCAAAAACAAGTGATCTATGTTCCAAAAAATATTCCACTCTCTCTAGTTTCTTTAGAATTTACAAGTTCAAAACAACGTCCTGGACTTTGCTGGGATTTTCATGTTCAGATATAAGTAACACGTGTCTCACCTCATACCACCAAGGCTCATTCTACAGGGTGTTTAAAAACATTTTTTTTATTAGTGGTACATTCCTAATCAGATGATATGAATAAGATAGTAAGATATCCATATAACCTTGATGCACTAGAATAGACCACAAAACCTTATACCATGTCAAAGGTGTGAAACTCTAAATAGTATGCTACTTTACGTATAAATTACGCATAGATTACATTTCATTTCATTCCGGGTTTTTTTCTCAAATCTAACGTAAATCCTTCAAGCTCTCAACACGCACTTGGAAAGGAATGTGTTATATTCTATTGACACTAATGCCAATGGAGCTGTGCGAACACTGATAGAGAAGAAATGTAGACATACACAAAACACCGACTCAGCCTGCGATAGAAGGGTACATCGGAAATGTGTGGTTTGTATCTGACGAACTCATTCGGAAGGATTATGAGTTTTTGTTTCAGTTTTTATGTCGAAGTGACGATGTTCTGGATTGAGCTAGAGCGGAACCGGATCTACTATTTCTGCGTCAGATAAACATCAGGGCAGACTGTTCCGTGTATCCAAATTCTCACATGTTGATGCAAAGTAAAAAATCCCCTCGAAAGAGCATTCTCAGACCAAAAACTCCAGGCATAAGCCGCAGCTTTGGCGTAGATAGCGAGGGGGATTGGAGGGTGCTCGCTGCTGGTTGGATTTTAGGGTAAATATGAAGTGACAAGTGTCTGCTCTTATTGTGGTGCGTCAGCCGACTGGCGCCAAACGGCTCTTTAACCAACGGAATTCAAGTTAATCAAGCCGAGGGTCCACAGAATGGATTTCTTAAAGGTACAACACAACAGTACCAAGACGAAGTTTTTGGTCGGGGCGCCTAAGGGGTCGTTGCAATGGTCTCAAGTGTGTTATGTACTGTATGGGGTTTGACACATACCAACAAACTGTTCAGGAGAGTCAGGACGCTGTTGTGTCCTCACGCTCAGAGGGGAGACATATTTCAGTTTATGTTTCAGTTTATGCTGAAAATGTTGCAGTTTAGGCTGAAAATGAGAGCGAAGAAGGTCATATTAGCATAAAAGGAATAGTCTACGTGTATATAGTACAGTATAGGAGAGCTATCGACAGGCTATTCCTGGTTTTTATTTATTTTCACTATTTAGGCTATAAGGCAATCAAATAAAGTGAATGTACAATAGTCACTTTGTGTAGGTCATAACGTGAGCATTAATAATTTATTCTGCCTCAAACCAAGTGAAGAGGACATAGATAGGCTACACATCAGAAGAAAAAACATATATTTCGTTTCTCTAAGGCTATAAGCAAGCACTCACCGCGTTATATATCTGTCGATGTTGCCCAAATCAACAAATTCATTTGTTTTCTTTTCTTCTTGCCTCGACGCAGCATCTGTCTCTGCGCTTTTCAAATGGCCCGGGGCAGTTTTTAAAGTGGCAATGTCCGGTTTATTAGTCGCTGTCCTTGCTGTGAATCGTTCACAAAACAGCAGCGAGTCACGGAAATGGACAGCCCTGAAATATAATCACTAAATCGAGTCCGATAGCCCACCATTCAGGTACGGATGGCTGTGGACTCTCTTTCCGTCTCAGCATTGTCTGTGTAAGTATATCATTAAGCACAACCAGTGAGGGAACTAACTGTATGCTATTTTGGCCAAACCACGATCAACACTTCAACAGATATAACTGCACGCGGATTTCTAAACAAACGAAACCAGATATAATGGCTATTAGGTAAATTGACCTAAACTGACAACATAATCTTCACATGAAATGGAACCACAACGAATCTATTTGAAATCTTCGTTTTCCTGAGCTAAATTCATACTTTAAAAAATCAATCACCGGTATAGCCTACTAACTTGATTTAGCCTACCTCTAGGCTATAATGAAAGCGACTAAAGAGCAGTAAACGTAGGCTATCTATTCGGGTATTGTTTCTGGGCTGGAGTTATGCACCTCGTCGAAAGTATAAAGCGCAAGCCGGACGAGGTGATGCCTCCACCGGCCAAGAATTGAGGGCTGACCCGGTGTTTGGCTTGGAGATAAGGGTGGGATTTCCCGAGCTTTCCTGTCATTGGTTAATATTTTATTCCGTTGACATGTTTTCTTACTGCTAATGCTTCCGACACCTTGTTGTCCACCCCCCTCTCTTAGAGCCTGGCTGGAGCTGTCAAAACCACGCCTATAGAGGCCCACAATTGGTCCAGAAAGCGTAAAATCAGCAATCAAAGGGGCTTGGTTCATTAGTGTTGGGATCGAGGCAGGAAGGACATGTGAGATAGTCACAGTTCTACAGCGAACAGGGCAAGATCATTTCAACTCCGTGTCCGTGTGGAATGATTGCTCTAGCCTTCCGAGAGACACATCTTATTTTTATCAAAGCGATTGGTGGGGAGAAAGAAGGAAACCAAGATTCTGTTCTCAAAGCGTCGCTGCTTCTTTATCTTTGACTGATATTGTTACTGTACTTCGTGGAGGTACCAGCAACGGGAGATTACGTGTAGTATAAGCTAGTTCTTATCAATTCATTTTTCCCCAGATAATAACCATCTATAACGCGTCTATTCATAGGCTAGCTATCTGGCACCGTATTCGAAATTACTTCTGAATAATTCTTACAGAAATAAGACTGAAATAAATTATTCTGGAAACGGACCTACTATTTTTGCCCAGGGGGGAGAATATCACTGTATATCATCATTTCACTTCGATATTTTAGATGCACCGATGAGAGATCCAGTTTTCACAGGGACTGCCATGGCTTATCACCCTTTCCACGCTCACCGGCCGACCGACTTCTCCATGTCAGCTTTCCTAGCCGCCGCGCAGCCCTCCTTCTTCCCGACGCTCACTCTGCAACACGGGGCTCTCACTAAGCCCATGTCGGACCATCTCGTCGGAGCCGCGGAGGCAGGGCTCCACCCGGCTCTCAGCCACCACCATCAGGCGGCTCATCTCCGCAGCTTGAAGAGCCTGGAGCCCGAGGAAGAGGTGGAGGACGACCCTAAAGTCACACTGGAGGCCAAGGATCTATGGGACCAGTTTCACAAAATAGGAACAGAGATGGTTATTACCAAATCTGGAAGGTGAGAGTGCGCTCTGACAATTATTGCCAGCGAAGCTGACTACAGCGTCATGGTTATTCTCTGTCCATCAGTGGCGATTTTAGCGTGTACATCTTGGTGGGACAAACATTGTCCATACTGTATAGGCTTTGTGTTAAGATGTGCATTGTGTTCAGATTTATTCTGTAACGCTACAGCAAGATTATGGCGAAAGCAAAGAAGTAGCTACATTTAGGATTATAGGCAATAGTCCAGGCCCTGCTAGGCTAGACTGGCTCGATGTGATTGTGTTTTTCATTGTATTCTATTGCATGTTCTTTAACTTATAAGCCTAATGTATCATCGAAATAAATAAATAATTTAACTTAAAAGTGATAAAATACAAACAGAGTTTTCTTTATCATTGTGACCTGACTTGATAGCATTGTATTTAGTTTCGATGGTACGATTATAATAAAGTTATAATCAAGTTTGGAGCGTCTTTGACAGTAAAGGATATTTTACATATTTTGAAAATGTAGAATTTAGTTTAGGCTAGCAGTCTTGCCGGAGAGGGAAAAAAGTCCCCTGGCTTTAGTCAGTAAAACGAGGATAGCATATGGATGGATCAAACTGCATTCTCTCGTGACAGTTGAGCTTCTGGATGTTGTAAACAGACTGTCAGACTTGAAAAAAGAGGATTGTGATTTAACCTGATAGTGTCATATCATAAATATATTTCACTCGGCTGATTGCCGACGAATAACTAAATATTATAATTAACAATATAAATTAAATACAAAGTACTTTTAAGTAGGCTATTAGGATCTACTCCTTATTCGTTTTATTTCCTACAACTATCATGGTATTTGCAAAGTTGCATGTACATAATTCGATGGAATGCTTTTATTATGAATGACAGTTCTGTCAATGAATATTACTTTATAATTTGCCTCGATCGATGACTTGGTGTTGCATTTTCCTGGACACGAAGGAGAGGAGAGAGAGAGAGCAAGTCGTGTTATTACAATGTTATTGCCAGATTTATGGGTCTTGTCTGACAACATTAAATGTCATATTTGTATGAATAATCCTACATGGAGTTAATTCCACGCATATTTTTCTGTCTTCCAGGAGAATGTTTCCTCCGTTTAAAGTCAGAATAAATGGGCTTGATAAAAAAGCCAAGTATATTCTATTGATGGATATAGTCGCTGCTGACGACTGCCGCTACAAGTTCCACAATTCTCGCTGGATGGTAGCGGGAAAGGCCGATCCGGAGATGCCCAAAAGAATGTACATTCACCCGGATAGCCCGGCTACGGGAGAGCAGTGGATGGCCAAGCCGGTTGCTTTTCATAAACTGAAGCTGACCAACAATATCTCGGACAAGCATGGATTTGTAAGTACTGTATGTTGACTTTTATTTACATTTAAACACGCAATTGTATTTCTGATGGATAACAATAAATTACACACATGTTATAGACAATATGTTTTAGGTTAGATGTAACACAATCTATTTATAGACAGATACTGTTGGATTTTTTGAGCGAGATATTTCTATAGTTCTTGAATATTCTCATTCTATTTGCAACATGATTTTAGTAGGCCTAACGTATTGCCACTGTATTTTTCCCAATAGATGGATTAGTATTGCCAGGCTGTTGCCAGGACATTGTTCAACTCAATGTCGACAGGCCTCTTTCCAAATATGATCTCCCAAAATGTCTAAAGCTTCATAAAAGTAACCTATAAATCTAATAGCATGCTCTTGTTTGTAGTACTGAGTTGTACACGATTGTGGAAGAGGATTGTATTCATAATTCAAGTATTAGATTTTCTATTTTTAAAAAGCCTCATATAAACGAAGAGGAGTTCGTGAGAATTAGGGATTATGAACTTCAGAAATCAGGTCAAGGAGACCGGACAGAGTGGAAATCGGTTTGGATAGGGCGAGTCTCTGTGGCGTCCTTTCGGTTTGATAGCTTTACTCCGATCTAGCCTCACTGTCTTGAGCTTGCTTGAGCAGCGTGGAATAAAAACAGTGTATGGATGTAGCCTGTACTCGAACTCGAAGGCCGTGCCTCGGTCCCTGAAGTGCTTTTTGTAGCCTACTGTAAAAAAAAAAATATCCGCGGAGAAGAGGGAAATGATGGATGCCACACAAAGTAGGCTATATTGAGAGAAGCTGCAGCGTGTGTTCAATGCTCCTATGTGCAAACAAACCGACTGTAAACAAATTGATATTTACATGCCAGACGCATCCAGACGTTTTTGCAAAATGTTGCAGACAGTGTTTTGTTAGATGTAGGCCGTAGGCTATCCAAAGTTTACCTTTAATTATCCAGCCACTGTGTAAAGGCCTACGTATTGTTGTATTGTTGTAGTTAATAAATGTATATAATATACATGTTATAAATGTTATCAGATACCCAGTAGGTTGGCCAGCAGATATGACAATGCAAACATTACATTAACTGTTTATCTTTAATATTGTTTTGTATCTCGATCTGGGTTGACCACAGGTGTGTTCTCTTGCATTCTGAGAATACACACTAGGCCCAACTCTAAATAAGACCTACTCACTGTTATGAATAATAATGATACTAGGCCCAACTCTAAATAAGACCTACTCACTGTTATGAATAATAATGATACTAGGCCCAACTCTAAATAAGACCTACTCACTGTTATGAATAATAATGATACTAGGCCCAGTAATAATTAGTATAAGAAATAATAATAGCATATTTTAATGTCATTTTATAGTGTTAATCACTTTTGGGCCTACGAGTTATTTTGAGATAGGCTTATCATCAGATGGTATCGATGAAATTATAATAATTCATTTTTCCCATATTTCCACAGACGATTCTTAATTCCATGCACAAATACCAGCCCAGGTTTCATATCGTGAGGGCCAACGACATCCTGAAGCTCCCCTATAGCACGTTCAGGACATACGTGTTCCCGGAGACTGACTTCATCGCTGTCACAGCTTATCAAAACGACAAGGTAAGCAATTTAATACAGTAGTCCATACAATACTATACAATACTGTACAATACAGTGGAATTTAACATAGGCTACATTAATGTTCTAGACCATGAAATAACCTCGCCATAAGAGTTATGTTCACACAAATGCCACGATTTTGTATCAGCAAAGGGTTAAACTGAATTTCAATTTCAATTTTGTTTGTTTTTATGCTGTGAAAACTTGGCTCATTTGTGGAATTAGATGGCCTCACTCGTTTGTTTAACCTTGTTGCGTGTAATGATCTTTGTTTGCGAACCTTAAAGACATACTTTTTACAGTGAAACCGTTGCTGCGGGGTTTTTAATCTGTAGGACTAAATGCACCTGCTCAATCAAACCGCATGTTGGTCATCATTGTCAAATGTTATGGTTAACCTTACGTAACCAGTTTAGCCTGCAATTGCAGGCATATATTTGACTAGTAAAATACGTATTTGTAAAGATTGGCTATTGCTGTTGTCTTTCCGCCTATGGGCTATGGACGATATGCTGCTGGCTACAATTCCATTCAAATCTAATTAGATGGCGCTTCTTTGGACACTGACACCATTTGGTTAAAGATTGATTTCCCCATGGTTATTCAGGGTGTCAGTAATTCCTAAGATTGATGGTGAGTATTTATTTTAGTTGCAGTCTAAAATTATCTAGCTCCCTGCGCCCCCCTCTCCTCTTCCCCTCCATGAGTCTAATTGGCGTCCGTGTCAGAGGTGGTCTTGTTGCTATCGTAAAGTTTATGGCAAAGAGTCACAATCGATCAGAAGGCACTAGCCTCGTCAGTTTGTCCGCGAACTACACGGTTTCAGAGGCTGCCTGCGCAATCAAAGCGTAACAGATGGGGAACTGTGACTCCCCGATTGGTCGATTCGTGAATTCCTCAAGAGTTCCATACACGGCGAGGAGGGGGAAAACACCGGCCTCTCAAACAGGACAAACTCCGTATCGAAACATTTAGACCAAGCGGCGTGTACAGCGGTTCCAGTGACAGGGTTGGCTTTAAAGCCCATGCAGTATTTATTTACCATACATGCCTTGCATGAAGCAACCCGCACTCAGCTCTCCCCCTCTCTCACTCTCTTCGAAAAGAATGGATGGAGAGACACTGTATGTTTCTCATGGGGCTCGTGAGAATAACGCCTCGTCATTAAACCCCTATTAATAATGCAACATCTACCGGGGCTTTCTTTCATCTGAGTGTGTTCTGTTCGGTGTGTTTAACGGGACACGATGTATGTGGGAGAACTATATCAGACTAAATCAAGTGGAGAACAACACGTGACCCTATATATAGGCCAAGACATTATTCGGCCTAACTGGACCTATATGCCCATAGGCCGAGTTATGGGCCCAATACTACTACTAGTACTACTAATAATAACAATAATTAATTTTAACGTCTATGGTTAGGCCTATTTGTCATTGTTTTTCTCGTTTATCTTGTGTACACCCTGCACTGCCTAATATATTTTCTCTATCTCCTGTCTACAGATAACACAACTGAAGATTGATAATAACCCTTTTGCCAAAGGATTCAGAGACACTGGAAATGGAAGGAGAGAGAAAAGGTAAGCATAGGTTCATTCACCCATCACACTGTGTAGTCTAGCCTAGTTCTATAGAAATTATATTATCACAATACGATCATATGCATAGGTCCTATGTTATGCATGTTTTAACAATGCCCCAGCGTTATTCCTTAATCTGTTTATTAGTTAACAAAATAAAAATGACAAAATGCATACTATTCTCAACTCTGATGTAGGCTTATCATTGAATGTAGGTCGGCCTAATGCTGGCATCATGTCATGTTAATGGTGTATGGATGCCTTACTTGAATACATGTACCCACTATTATTAAAAGGGAACCGTTCAACTCTAGGAAACAGTTGACCCTTCCCTCCCTGCGGATGTATGAAGACCAATGCAAAGCAGACCGAGACGGGGGCGACTCTGATGCCTCCTCTAGCGAACCAACAACTGGCCGAGAAAGTGCGCACTCCCCAATCGGACCTGGATCCAGCCCCCTTAGGTTCAGTCGAATCAGCCGAGGTAAAATAAATTATATTCAACCTAAATCTCAGTTCGTTTGATAGGCTTAAACATAATAATGCAATTGTGGCCAATGGCATTTAGACTTATGGTGGCTGAACTATGTAGGCTATAGGCCAAATCCTCTAGTAATTTAGCCTATTTGAGAGAATAGGCTTTAGGCCTATACCCAATAGTGTACGGTTTGTGATAACTTCATTTAATTTATTATGTCAAAGTATTAGATTTACATACTAAAATTCATAGAGGGCGGCAGGTAGCCCCATAGAGGGCGAAAGGTTGCTAGATCGAATCCCCGAGCTGACAAGGTTAAAAAAATCTGTCGTTCTGCCCCTGAACAAGGCAGTTAACCCACTGTTCCTAGGCCGTCATTGAAAATAAGAATTTGTTCTTAACTAACTTGCCTAGTTTAAAAAAATATGCAACACAAAATGCAATTTACCAAGAAAACACAGAGTAATAGTACATTTTCTAATGACAAAATGTACTTTGATCGTTTTCAACAGCTCATGTTCTTTAGATTTTCAATGTTCTTTCGTGACAGGCTATTTGTTCAACTCACTTATTATTGAAATATTAAATAAATGTTTCCTGTTGTAATGCATATACTTAATCAGGCTATTTGACCATCGAAAAACTAACTTTTGACTGCTCAACTTTCGAGTCATAACTGAAGTCAATTTACTCTTGGGTTAAAATACAACACAAAAGCCACATGTTAATGCTCGGAGTAAGCCTCTTGGGCTGACGTGTAGGAAGGAAACGGTTAGACAAGGCATGTTAACACTAAATCATGAATGTACACTTTAAATAATCACTTACACAGTGCGTGTGTGTGTGCTTGTGAATGTTGTAACCACTGCCGTTTCAACTGCTATTTTACATTCCATTATTAATGATATATTTGTATTTATTTAAGTCTGAGCATGGCAAGGAATTTTGTGTTATTTTACATTTAGGCCCACCAACATACAGCTAATTCTGACTACACATTTTTTTTTATAACAGATGATAAAACCTGTACTGACAGTGAGCAAGAACTTGATCATCAGGATGAGCATTGTACCGCATCAAACAGCCCTGGACCGGAGCCGCCCTCTCCCTTCAGCCCGAGGTGCGAGGACCGGGTGAAAGATAAACCGAGCCTGGACAAGAAAGACGACTATCCTGGCTCCAGGAAGCGGAGCGACTCCATATTCAGGAACCCTGAGAAAGGAGACAAAACGGAGAACAGGCACAGGAAAGACACTACAGATTCGTCAAAAAAGAACACCGCAGACAGTGGCGGGATAAGCGCAAGCAAGGAGAGTTTCTCCCCGCTCATGGTTCAAACAGACAGCCCCTCACACTTCAGCGCGAGCCACCTGCAGAGTCTGGCCCTGTCTGGCTTGCACAGCCAGCAGTTTTTTAATCCCATGAACGCCGGACAAATGCTATTTCACCCTGGACAGTTCGCTATGGGCCCAGGAGCGTTTTCTGCCATGAGCATGGGACATCTATTGGCGTCGGTATCTGGAGCAAGTGGTATGGAGAACGGCAGCCTCTCCGCCCAGGGCACGGGGGGCACCCCGAACCCTTTCCCCTTCCATCTGTCGCAGCACATGCTCGCCTCCCAGGTAAGGGAGACTTTAATTCTACACAGCAACAAATTGTTTGTTTGAACTCGGAGATCACTTATAGGCCATTATGCTCGTTTGACTTTAGGCCTAGAATAGGCTTTGACGAATCAAATCAAATCAAATCGTATTGGTCACATACACATGGTTAGCAGATGTTATTGCGAGTGTAGCGAAATGATTGTGCTCCTAGTTCCGACAGTGCAGCAATATCTAACAAGTAATCTAACAATTCCACAACAACTACCTAATACACACAAATCTAAGTAAAGGCACGAGTCTTACAAGTATGTTCAAACTTAGTGCCAAAAGTCCACTGTAGACGCGATGCTTTGTACCATTTAACTGGCCAGATTCAGCAGGCCCTGTTCTGGGCAGAACTCAATGTCGCAGTATGTTTTTGGGTTATCAGGTCACTGCCACTAGGCCTAGGGAAGCTTGGGTCTCTTGCACGCTTACCATAATGAGGACGCATGCTGGCAGAATAGCGACAAAAAAGTATAGGCCTATATTATTATTACCATTATTTTGAACAACAGTTTTGTTAATTGTGTTTCAAAGCAGTCTGATATTTGTTTCAAATGAACAACCACTCAGGAAATGTATGTGTGCAAAAACGCAAGGCCTTGCTTTTATTTACCCCCCTTTGGATTGGGAATAAGCGTTCTCCTTTTTAGCATCCAATGCGTATAGCCTTCATTATTCTAAGGGGTTCATTAACATCAGAGAAGATGACTTCCTTGTAGGTTTAATTATTGAAGTGAACTAGCTATTCAGGCCGTGCATAATTTGGTCGTTGAGCGGGTTCCCCCAATAGGCCTACACATTTGAGTAGGCTACATCATGGTCTGAATATATCACTATCACCAACACGGTCCTAGTGCTAACTGCCATTTTCTCCTGTCTGATTTCAGGGCATTCCCATGCCGACCTTTGGAGGCCTGTTCCCATACCCATACAACTACATGGCTGCTGCTGCAGCCGCGGCCTCCGCCATGCCCGCCAGCACTACAGCCAGCTCGCTCTCGAGGAATCCTTTCCTCACCAGCTCCCGCCCTCGGCTCCGGTTTAATCCTTACCAGATCCCGGTGTCTATGGCCCAGAGCACAAGTCTACTCACCACCGGCCTGCCAGGCGGACTAAACCCCGGCTCCGAATCCTCCAAATCGGGCAGCAGGGAGACGAGTCCAGTGCCTGATATCCACAACAACAAAGCGGGGTCGAGTCATAGGACCAGCTCTCCCAAATCGATGAAGGACTCTATCAATGAGCTCCAAAACATCCAGAGACTCGTGAGCGGCCTGGAGAGCCAGAGAGAGACGTATCCCCCCAGAGACTCCCCTAAGTGATCTCACTAATGGAATAATATATTCCACCACGACTTGGCTTGAAAATCAGAGGACTTTATTAAACATTTTGTACAGCACATTACGCGAGGAAATGGCAATACCGGCCTACCTTATCTCGCACCTGGACTGAGCAAGGAAGCAGGGAATGAAGGAGAGAGAACCAGCGTCATCGCTTACTGTTACTGTGTGGGGTACGCTTTCAATATTGTAGGAAATTGAAGCATCGAAATAATATGAAAACCAAAAGTGGGCACTGAATTTTTAGGCTGCTGGCTAAAACTTGAGTACACAAAGAGGATACCATACCACAAGGAGGAAAACCTACTAAGAACATTCGTCATGTAGAACATATTGATGTTAAAAGGACAGTGGTGACACGTCGTGGCATTGTTTTTAGGGACTGAAGAAAGAAAGAACTTTATCGAACTATAATCAATAGACGTGCTTTTGATTTACGATGAGAGCACTGCAACAGCATAAGTACTGAATGAATATGGGCGTGCAACCTGTGGAATGACAGGAAAGCAAGCTACATCCAAAAGGTTTTCAAAACATAGGCTATTTCAAAAGGGATGGATAAAATAAACATTCCGTTAAATATAATTGATAGAAGAAAGCTTAGGCCTATCATTTTTGCCAGAAAAAAATGTTTGAACTATTTATGTAATTAAAATTAATTATGTAAATAAGCTATAAAGGAATCCAAGAATATGCAATTGGTATTAATTTATTCAAAACTGTACATTGGCGTGTATATAATATTTAGAGTTTAACTCATTGCTTTTTATTATTGTTTATTTTACATGAACGTATAGGCCTTCTGTAAATGAAAGCTATTTAGCGCTTGTTGGTTTGAACCAGAACGTCTTTAAATGTAATGCATAGGCATAGCTGATTATCTGCCTGTGACACGTGAAGGAAACAAACATATGTGCCATGTTTATCTGCAATCTCTGTCTGCAAAAACTAATATCAGAAAAGAGAGAGAGAGATAGAAAGAGAGAGGGAGAGATAGATAGAGAGGAAGCTGCCTATTTGTCACATTACCTGACTATTGTCTGCAGGAGAGGCAGAGATGTAGAAAAACCTCAGGTCATTTCACTCCAACACAGGAGAGGATGATAGCATGTATCTTTAAATGGGGCACAATGCATATCTATATATAAATATATTTAATTTGAAAGCGTATCTCGTTTATGCTGGTTGTCCGGGTAAGTTCATTTTTTTGTTGAATTATCTCAAAATTTCAATAAAAAAATAATGTGTTAAAAAGTTTTGTTCACTCATATTTTGTATCTACTGGATACAGTTAAAGTACGTTTGAAATTCTGAATACTAATAATAATAATTTAAATTAATGATTCATAATGTATATAGGCTATAGGCTATAGACACACACACACACACACACTTTTGTGAAACATGACCTAAGTAGTTCACTGAGTGTATGGCGCCCTCTGTCGGCAGTATATTTGAGGATAAAATGTACGTTTTTCAGCCCAGTATTTCTCTAGTTCTTTATCAGTGATGATTGTTTAACAAATTCACACGAAATATTATGTTATATTATACCATTTTTAAAAAGGCAAATCAATGTATTGTAGGTTTCTGTTCATAAGAGCAATGTAGCATGTATAACTGTCATTAGTTACAAGTCAATTTATTCTTATAACAATTAAGACTATAGGTCCATAATTGTCATATTTTCATTGCGTTGCAGTTGAATAGAGGCACGTGAGTGATGACACATGCAATGCACTTATTTTTAAACTGAGCTACTGTTAGTGTTTCTATCAGTGTTTCCTGTAGTATTGTCTGTATTCTACTATTAATAGAATATAATAGTAATATAGGAGTATTTATAGGAGGGCGAGACACGGAAGTTCCGTATCCTCCTCTCCAATTCAACCGCACATATCCTCTACACTTTCAATGGCACTTGGCCTATAGACGCAGTTAACCGTTTGAGTGAATTAAAAAAACGGATCACCATTTGTATGATACACACAAACACAGTAGCCTACGGTTGTCTATAGGTCTATTGAAATAAAAAATAATTGACATATAAGGAGGGTTAAATTAAATATACTTTCCCTTAAGAAATTAGACTCAAATTAAATTCAACAGCAGTGCTCAACATGGCATAGGCCTTATAAGCATTTTGTTGTCGCATTACAGAAACCGAAGGCATAACTTTCCAAAAAGTACACAAATATTGTCTTCACACGGGCTAGTACAGATTAAAACTGTATTATTTTAATCGTGAGAGAGATGCCTTGGTCGGGGTGAACTTGTCCCATATCACCGTGAAAGGGTTTTAAGCGCCACAGCACAGGCTGGGAAGTTTGGGAGGATTGGCGCTTGGACGCCAAGCCAATTTGGCAGCAGACAGCCCTTTGTCCAGCAACCGGCGCCTGTCGCCTGCCTGCCGGCCACACAGCCTCCCCACACCCGCGCATAAAGGCAAGGGGAGTTGGGGGAGATCCCACCAGCCACGGTTCTTCTAATTAGAGCACCCCTTCTTGTTTCTTTTCTTTTCTTTCTGCAGCCATAATCACAAAACTCCCATTCTATTATGGGGCCATTGTTGCCCACTCTGTTATCTTCAATTAACAGAGTGAGCTACTCGACCTCGCACTCTCGGATAACAAACTATTTGTCTAAAGCAATCAGTCAATGACTGATCAATAGGCTCGTTTAGTGGACTCATGGATGCGACTAATGATTGGTGACGGTTCGGGGTAAAAAGGCCACGACTATTCACAACTTTGTTCAGTGATCAGTGTAGGCCGCTATTTTTCTATTGTTTCTACAACAGACATGAATAGAATCTCTACCTGGCCTGGTGGAACGAAATTAAATAAAATGTGCGCACGAGTTAATTAAAAGTGTGTGCACGACTCAAAAGAGCACGAGACAAGCCTGAACCGAGATAACTCAAATTATCTTGCTCATCATTAACTTATATAATTAGACTATAATTATTTATATGATTATTCAGCTACAGCAATTGAATATTCCGTTTTGACCACATTTTCACATGCATTCCCATGGGCATGAGAAAATGTAATTCTTCCTGATCTCAACCAACCAACCAACCCAGCATGACTCATGATGACTAAGTAGGCTACAGACTCGACTCCTTTCACTAAAATCAGGGCCAGACAATGACATGATGATGCTAATCTATTTGTCCATTACAGTTGACTTGTGTTCTGTGTGCTTATGTAGATTTTCGGATGTTTACACTTACCTGAATCTCCAAACATCTCTCAGCAAAGTGATCGTGGAGGCAGGTGTTTCGCTGATTGGATCACTGTTGCACTGTTGCCTGACTGTTGGCCAATCGCAAGGGCACATTTTCCCGTAAAAAGCCGATATTTGAGCTCAAATTAGATAGCCTATAAAATAGCTTTATCAATACAGCAAAGAGGAAATGCATTGGTCGAGTTCCCCTGCTCAGACATTGCATGCATCAACCAAAAGTTGCGTGAGATTGCTATAACAAAACGATGTGGTTAGCTGATACTTAAAATACCTATCCAGGCGTTGTTGATCTGGCATGTCAGCAACGGCTGGGCAAAGAAAAGCGTCCATTATCTGTTGTCTGTTCCACTGAATAGCAGATAATTAGGGGAGACCGAACACAAAGTAACACTTTCAATCTTTTTCTTATTTATGAAACTATTATTTGAGTTAGATTAATAATATGTTTATACAAACAACTTACACATATGCCATTAAACACTGTAACTAAGTTTCTCCCTAGGACATGGCAGAAGCAAAATACTGTCTATTATATTTAACAAGACAGTCAAGTGAACGCTATAACAGTGGAAATACATGTCCTCAAAGATGGAAGGCAACAGTAGCTAATAAGAGGGCAGGCATGCGTGAACAACAGGCCAGAGAGATAGATAGAGGACTCATTTTGTATCAGTCCCATTATTGACAACGCCACTGAGGCAATCTCCATTTTAAAGTAGTATATTTTCTTCTTCTTCTTCTTCATTGCCTGATCACTCCCAACTCAGCTATCCAGAATTTGAATTATATTAAGATAAAGAACAAGTAGCCTATTCACTTATAGCCATTGGTGATTAGTTGGTGATTCTCTGGTGATTAGAAGCAAAGATGGTCTATTATATTGACAAGACAGTCAAGTGAACACTATAACAATGGAAATATATACTCTCAAAGATCGAAGGCAACAGTAAGAGGGCAGATGCATGCATGACCAGCAGGCCATAGAGTGGCGCAGCGATCTAAGGCACTGCATCCCAGTGCTAGAGATGTCACTACAGACCCTGGTTCGATTCCTGGCTGAATCACAACCGGCTGTGATTGGGAGTCGCATAGGGCAGTATACAATTGGCCCTGCCTCGTTAGGGTTTGGCCGGGTATGCCATCATTGTAAATATGAATTTGTTCTTAACTGACTAGTTAAATAAAGGTCCAATAATACAACATTAGTGGTCTGTCACACAGACAACAGAAAATGTATTGATTAACTTGAAGAAGGACATTTAAAAACTTTATTTTAACAAAATTATTGAGATTCCTGGTAATTATCTTGGGGGCAGGGGGAGTCTATTCTGCATTCTATATCGCTATCTCAGAACGTGAGCTGGGTGAGAACACCGACAACACACCACTGGAGGAGTGGAGACAGATCTCTTGGCGGAGATAACCAGCAAGGAAGCAGATATCAGCCCAGAATAGACTGGCGCACAGGCTGCTGTAACCTTCTAAATAAACATTTCCTTGGAAGCTCTCACCTGCTCTGCGTTCCGAAAAGACACTTGCCACGACCTGGATTTCAGGCATGGGGCGCGTACACATAATGTGGGCTGGAACTGCCTCTGGCTCTGACTTTTTGCTTGTTCTTGCCAATCTTAGTGGACTTGCTCTAAACAGTTTTGAAGTACCAGCATTCACCACTAGATGTCACAACTACTTATTTTTGAAAAACAACAATATTTTGGGGGAAATATCAGTATGAGATCAATTATTTCGTGAAATGTCACAAAAGCTGGAAAAAAGGCAACAAAAGAAAGCAAAAATAAGTTAGCTACATGTTCTAAATATTAAGCAACATTTATGAATTCTAACACATTAGTGATGGTTCAAATGTATTCAACTTCTCCAGTACTGAGTTAAAGCCTTGAAATAAAAGAAGAGTACGTCGACCTAATAATGTGTGTGTGTGCGCGTGTGCGTGCGTGTGCGTGTGTGTATGCATGCACCCAACAGTATCTATAGCCATACTTATTGAGAAGGATGCCTTAAAGAGGCCCTGAGAAAAGACTAACATGTAGGCTACATTGTTAATTTACAACTATCCTCGAAAAAGTACTAAATTATCATACTTTAGTAAAAGTAAAGATACTCTAGCTAAATAAAAAGCTACTCAAGTAAAAGTAAAAGTCACCCAGGAAAATAATACTTGAGTAAAAGTGTACAATTATGGTTTTAAATGTACTTAAGTACAGTGGTGGAAAAAGTACTACATATTTTAACTTGAGTAAAAGTACAAAGTAAAACTAAATGCTATACATAAAATTCCTTATATTAAGCAAACCAGACCTCATGATTTAGATGTATTTACAGACAGACGGGCACACTCCAACAATCAGACATAATTTACAAACGCAGTACACAAATCAGAAGCAGTAAGGATGATAACGCATTATATTGATTGGTGCGTGAATTGGACCATAATTTTGTCCTGCCTCAGCATTGAAAATGTAACAAGTACTTTTTGGTGTCAGGGAAAATGTATGGGAGTAAAAAGTACATATTTTCTTTAGGAATGTAGTGGAGTAAAAATAAAAGTTGTAAAAGTTGTAAAAAAATATAAATTGTAAACTAAAGTACACATACCCCAAAAACTACTTAAGTAGTACTTTAAAGTACTACTGGAAAAGGATGTGTATAAACTAAAATATTACAATACGAAAACCAGTAAATCAATGATAAACCAAACAATATTATAAATGAGCTCTTGAACCCAAGATTGTGTCCCAAATGGCACCCTATTTCCTACATTGTGATTATGGGCCATGGTCAAAAGAAGTGCACTATATAGAAAATAGGGTGCCATTTGGAGGCAACTCTCAGACACATGCTCCATGCATCCTGTAGGACCTGTAGAGTATACAGAGTAGACGTCCAAAGTGTCTTTTGATCTCCGGGGTCCTTGAGGACATGTTTAAGAAGACATAAAACACTGCAGAAGAGCGGTGAGGGATTTTCAGATCTGACCCGGGAGAAATCATTTGCTCCTAGCACGCAGCACCCCTGGTCCTGACACAGAGATTAACATAGCAGATTAATTTAGACTAACAGAGTTTGTCATGATGAACGGAGTGCAGGGCCTAGCCGGGGCCTGAGACTAAACCAGCCAGCTCTTCTAAAAACATACAATCCTCTCACGCAACCCCGGGTTAAGCACAGCGAGAAACAGTCACAACGGCTGACAGGGAGATAGTGCACATACAGACATAGGGCTTGATTCAATCATATTCACGCTAGCCGACACCTGCATAGCTGGTGTTTTGATATGTTAGAGGTGGAACCGCGTTCGAACTGTCAAATCCACAAGTGGCTCCCGGCATAGCTATCGCGGACATTGGCTGCACGGTCACATTAATAGACTCTTGGAAAAAAAGGTGCTATCTAGTACCTAAAATGATTCTTCGGCTGTCCCCATTTGAGAACCCTTTGAAGAACCCTTTTTCGTTCCAGGTAAAACCCTTTTGGGTTCCATGTAGAATCCTTTCCCCAGAGGATTCTACATGGAACCCAAACAAGTTATACCTGGAACCAAAAATAGTTATCCTATGGGGACAGCCGAAGAACTCTTTTGAAAGCCTTTTTTCAGTGATGGAAAAGTACCCAATTGTCATACTTAACTACAAGTAAATATACTTTAATAGAAAATTACTTAAGTAGAAGTGAAAATCAACCAGGAAAATACTGCTGGAGTAAAAGTCTAAAAGTATTTGGTTTTAAATATACTTAAGTATCAAAAGTAAAAGTATAAATGATTTCTAATTCCTTATATTAAGCAAATTTACAGATAGCCAGGGGCACACTCCAACACTCAGACATCATTTACAGATAGTCAGGGGCACACTCCAACACTCAGTCATCATTTACAGATAGTCAGGGGCACACTCCAACACTCAGACATCATTTACAGATAGTCAGGGGTACACTCCAACACTCAGACATCATTTACAGATAGTCAGGGGCACACTCCAACACTCAGACATCATTTACAGATAGCCAGGGGCACACTCCAACACTCAGACATCATTTACAGATAGTCAGGGGCACACTCCAACACTCAGACATCATTTAAAGATAGCCAGGGGCACACTCCAACACTCAGACATCATTTACAGATAGCCAGGGGCACACTCCAACACTCAGTCATCATTTACAGATAGTCAGGGGCACACTCCAACACTCAGTCATCATTTACATATAGTCAGGGACACACTCCAACACTCAGACATCATTTACAGATAGCCAGGGGCACACTCCAACACTCAGTCATGATTTACAGATAGCCAGGGGCACACTCCAACACTCAGTCATCATTTACAGATAGCCAGGGGCACAATCTAACACTCAGTCATCATTTACAGATAGTCAGGGGCACACTCCAACACTCAGACATCATTTACAGATAGTCAGGGGCACACTCCAACACTCAGACATCATTTACAGATAGTCAGGGGCACACTCCAACATCATTTACAGATAGCCAGGGGCACACTCCAACACTCAGACATCATTTACATATAGTCAGGGGCACACTCCAACACTCAGACATCATTTACATATAGTCAGGGGCACACTCCAACACTCAGTCATCATTTACAGATAGTCAGGGGCACACTCCAACACTCAGACATCATTTACAGATAGTCAGGGGCACACTCCAACACTCAGACATCAAGTACAGATAGCCAGGGGCACACTCCAACACTCAGTCATCATTTACAGATAGTCAGGGGCACACTCCAACACTCAGACATCATTTACAGATAGTCAGGGGCACACTCCAACACTCAGTCATCATTTACAGATAGTCAGGGGCACACTCCAACACTCAGACATCATTTACAGATAGTCAGGGGCACACTCCAACACTCAGTCATCATTTACAGATAGTCAGGGGCACACTCCAACACTCAGACATCATTTACAGATAGTCAGGGGTACACTCCAACACTCAGACATCATTTACAGATAGTCAGGGGCACACTCCAACACTCAGACATCATTTACAGATAGCCAGGGGCACACTCCAACACTCAGACATCATTTACAGATAGTCAGGGGCACACTCCAACACTCAGACATCATTTACAGATAGTCAGGGGTACACTCCAACACTCAGACATCATTTACAGATAGTCAGGGGCACACTCCAACACTCAGACATCATTTACAGATAGCCAGGGGCACACTCCAACACTCAGACATCATTTACAGATAGTCAGGGGCACACTCCAACACTCAGACATCATTTACAGATAGTCAGGGGTACACTCCAACACTCAGACATCATTTACAGATAGTCAGGGGCACACTCCAACACTCAGACATCATTTACAGATAGCCAGGGGCACACTCCAACACTCAGACATCATTTACAGATAGTCAGGGGCACACTCCAACACTCAGACATCATTTAAAGATAGCCAGGGGCACACTCCAACACTCAGACATCATTTACAGATAGCCAGGGGCACACTCCAACACTCAGTCATCATTTACAGATAGTCAGGGGCACACTCCAACACTCAGTCATCATTTACATATAGTCAGGGACACACTCCAACACTCAGACATCATTTACAGATAGCCAGGGGCACACTCCAACACTCAGTCATGATTTACAGATAGCCAGGGGCACACTCCAACACTCAGTCATCATTTACAGATAGCCAGGGGCACAATCTAACACTCAGTCATCATTTACAGATAGTCAGGGGCACACTCCAACACTCAGACATCATTTACAGATAGTCAGGGGCACACTCCAACACTCAGACATCATTTACAGATAGTCAGGGGCACACTCCAACATCATTTACAGATAGCCAGGGGCACACTCCAACACTCAGACATCATTTACATATAGTCAGGGGCACACTCCAACACTCAGACATCATTTACATATAGTCAGGGGCACACTCCAACACTCAGTCATCATTTACAGATAGTCAGGGGCACACTCCAACACTCAGACATCATTTACAGATAGTCAGGGGCACACTCCAACACTCAGACATCAAGTACAGATAGCCAGGGGCACACTCCAACACTCAGTCATCATTTACAGATAGTCAGGGGCACACTCCAACACTCAGACATCATTTACAGATAGTCAGGGGCACACTCCAACACTCAGTCATCATTTACAGATAGTCAGGGGCACACTCCAACACTCAGACATCATTTACAGATAGTCAGGGGCACACTCCAACACTCAGTCATCATTTACAGATAGTCAGGGGCACACTCCAACACTCAGACATCATTTACAGATAGTCAGGGGTACACTCCAACACTCAGACATCATTTACAGATAGTCAGGGGCACACTCCAACACTCAGACATCATTTACAGATAGCCAGGGGCACACTCCAACACTCAGACATCATTTACAGATAGTCAGGGGCACACTCCAACACTCAGACATCATTTACAGATAGTCAGGGGTACACTCCAACACTCAGACATCATTTACAGATAGTCAGGGGCACACTCCAACACTCAGACATCATTTACAGATAGCCAGGGGCACACTCCAACACTCAGACATCATTTACAGATAGTCAGGGGCACACTCCAACACTCAGTCATCATTTACAGATAGTCAGGGGCACACTCCAACACTCAGACATCATTTACAGATAGTCAGGGGCACACTCCAACATCATTTACAGATAGCCAGGGGCACACTCCAACACTCAGACATCATTTACATATAGTCAGGGGCACACTCCAACACTCAGACATCATTTACATATAGTCAGGGGCACACTCCAACACTCAGTCATCATTTACAGATAGTCAGGGGCACACTCCAACACTCAGACATCATTTACAGATAGTCAGGGGCACACTCCAACACTCAGACATCAAGTACAGATAGCCAGGGGCACACTCCAACACTCAGTCATCATTTACAGATAGTCAGGGGCACACTCCAACACTCAGACATCATTTACAGATAGTCAGGGGCACACTCCAACACTCAGTCATCATTTACAGATAGTCAGGGGCACACTCCAACACTCAGACATCATTTACAGATAGTCAGGGGCACACTCCAACACTCAGTCATCATTTACAGATAGTCAGGGGCACACTCCAACACTCAGACATCATTTACAGATAGTCAGGGGTACACTCCAACACTCAGACATCATTTACAGATAGTCAGGGGCACACTCCAACACTCAGACATCATTTACAGATAGCCAGGGGCACACTCCAACACTCAGACATCATTTACAGATAGTCAGGGGCACACTCCAACACTCAGACATCATTTACAGATAGTCAGGGGTACACTCCAACACTCAGACATCATTTACAGATAGTCAGGGGCACACTCCAACACTCAGACATCATTTACAGATAGCCAGGGGCACACTCCAACACTCAGACATCATTTACAGATAGTCAGGGGCACACTCCAACACTCAGACATCATTTACAGATAGCCAGGGGCACACTCCAACACTCAGTCATCATTTACAGATAGCCAGGGGCACACTCCAACACTCAGTCATCATTTACAGATAGTCAGGGGCACACTCCAACACTCAGTCATCATTTACATATAGTCAGGGACACACTCCAACACTCAGACATCATTTACAGATAGCCAGGGGCACACTCCAACACTCAGTCATGATTTACAGATAGCCAGGGGCACACTCCAACACTCAGTCATCATTTACAGATAGCCAGGGGCACACTCTAACACTCAGTCATCATTTACAGATAGTCAGGGGCACACTCCAACACTCAGACATCATTTACAGATAGTCAGGGGCACACTCCAACACTCAGACATCATTTACAGATAGTCAGGGGCACACTCCAACATCATTTACAGATAGCCAGGGGCACACTCCAACACTCAGACATCATTTACATATAGTCAGGGGCACACTCCAACACTCAGACATCATTTACATATAGTCAGGGGCACACTCCAACACTCAGTCATCATTTACAGATAGTCAGGGGCACACTCCAACACTCAGACATCATTTACAGATAGTCAGGGGCACACTCCAACACTCAGACATCATTTACAGATAGCCAGGGGCACACTCCAACACTCAGTCGTCATTTACAGATAGTCAGGGGCACACTCCAACACTCAGACATCATTTACAGATAGCCAGGGGCACACTCCAACACTCAGACATCATTTACAGATAGTCAGGGGCACACTCCAACACTCAGTCATCATTTACAGATAGTCAGGGGCACACTCTAACACTCAGTCATCATTTACAGATAGTCAGGGGCACACTCCAACACTCAGACATAATTTACAGATAGCCAGGGGCACACTCCAACACTCAGACATCATTTACAGATAGTCAGGGGCACACTCCAACACTCAGACATTTTACATATAGTCAGGGGCACACTCCAACACTCAGACATCATTTACAGATAGTCAGGGGCACACTCCAACACTCAGACATCATTTACAGATAGTCAGAGGCACACTCCAACACTCAGACATTTTACATATAGTCAGGGGCACATTCCAACACTCAGACATCATTTACAGATAGCCAGGGGCACACTCCAACACTCAGACATCATTTACAGATAGTCAGGGGCACACTCCAACACTCAGAAATTTTACATATAGTCAGGGGCACACTCCGACACTCAGTCATCATTTACAGATAGCCAGGGGCACACTCCAACACTCAGACATCATTTACAGATAGTCAGGGGCACACTCTAACACTCAGTCATCATTTACATATAGTCAGGGGCACACTCTAACACTCAGTCATCATTTACATATAGTCAGGGGCACACTCCAACACTCAGACATCATTTACAGATAGTCAGGGGCACACTCCAACACTCAGTCATCATTTACAGATAGCCAGGGGCACACTCCAACACTCAGTCATCATTTACAGATAGCCAGGGGCACACTCCAACACTCAGTCATCATTTACAGATAGTCAGGGGCACACTCCAACACCCAGTCATCATTTACAGATAGCCAGGGGCACACTCCAACACTCAGTCATCATTTACAGATAGCCAGGGGCACACTCCAACACTCAGTCATCATTTACAGATAGCCAGGGGCACACTCCAACACTCAGACATCATTTACAGATAGTCAGGGGCACACTCCAACACTCAGACATCATTTACAGATAGTCAGGGGCACACTCAAACACTCAGACATTTTACATATAGTCAGGGGCACACTCCAACACTCAGTCATCATTTACAGATAGCCAGGGGCACACTCCAACACTCAGTCATCATTTACAGATATTCAGGGGCACACTCCAACACTCAGTCATCATTTACAGATAGTCAGGGGCACACTCCAACACTCAGACATTTTACATATAGTCAGGGGCACACTCCAACACTCAAACATCATTTACAGATAGTCAGGGGTACACTCCAACACTCAGACATCATTTACAGATAGTCAGGGGCACACTCCAACACTCAGACATCATTTACAGATAGTCAGGGGCACACTCCAACACTCAGACATAATTTACAGATAGTCAGGGGTACACTCCAACACTCAGTCATCATTTACAGATAGTCAGGGGCACACTCCAACACTCAGTCATCATTTACAGATAGTCAGGGGCACACTCCAACACTCAGACATCATTTACAGATAGTCAGGGGCACACTCCAACACTCAGACCTAATTTACAGATAGTCAGGGGCACACTCCAACACTCAGACATCATTTACAGATAGTCAGGGGTACACTCCAACACTCAGACATCATTTACAGATAGTCAGGGGTACACTCCAACACTCAGACATCATTTACAGATAGTCAGGGGCACACTCTAACACTCAGTCATCATTTACAGATAGTCAGGGGCACACTCCAACACTCAGTCATCATTTACAGATAGTCAGGGGCACACTCCAACACTCAGTCATCATTTACAGGTAGCCAGGGGCACACTCTAACACTCAGTCATCATTTACAGATAGTCAGGGTCACACTCCAACACTCAGACATCATTTACAGATAGTCAGGGGCACACTCCAACACTCAGACATCATTTACAGATAGCCAGGGGCACACTCCAACACTCAGACATCATTTACAGATAGTCAGGGGCACACTCTAACACTCAGTCATCATTTACATATAGTCAGGGACACACTCCAACACTCAGACATCATTTACAGATAGTCAGGGGCACACTCCAACACTCAGTCATCATTTACAGATAGCCAGGGGCACACTCCAACACTCAGTCATCATTTACAGATAGCCAGGGGCACACTCCAACACTCAGTCATCATTTACAGATAGTCAGGGGCACACTCCAACACTCAGTCATCATTTACAGATAGCCAGGGGCACACTCCAACACTCAGTCATCATTTACAGATAGCCAGGGGCACACTCCAACACTCAGTCATCATTTACAGATAGTCAGGGGCACACTCCAACACTCAGACATCATTTACAGATAGTCAGGGGCACACTCCAACACTCAGACATCATTTACAGATAGTCAGGGGCACACTCTAACACTCAGTCATCATTTACAGATAGTCAGGGACACACTCCAACACTCAGACATCATTTACAGATAGTCAGGGGCACACTCCAACACTCAGTCATCATTTACAGATAGTCAGGGGCACACTCCAACACTCAGACATCATTTACAGATAGTCAGGGGCACAGTCCAACACTCAGTCATCATTTACAGATAGCCAGGGGCACACTCCAACACTCAGACATCATTTACAGATAGTCAGGGGCACACTCTAACACTCAGTCATCATTTACATATAGCCAGGGGCACAATCCAACACTCAGTCATCATTTACAGATAGTCAGGGGCACACTCCAACACTCAGTCATCATTTACAGATAGCCAGGGGCACACTCCAACACTCAGACATAATTTACAGATAGCCAGGGGCACACTCCAACACTCAGTAATCATTTACAGATAGTCAGGGGCACACTCTAACACTCAGTCATCATTTACATATAGTCAGGGACACACTCCAACACTCAGACATCATTTACAGATAGTCAGGGGCACACTCCAACACTCAGTCATCATTTACAGATAGCCAGGGGCACACTAAAAACACTCAGTCATCATTTACAGATAGCCAGGGGCACACTCCAACACTCAGTCATCATTTACAGATAGTAAGGGGCACACTCAACACTCAGTCATCATTTACAGATAGCCAGGGGCACACTCCAACACTCAGTCATCATTTACAGATAGCCAGGGGCACACTCCAACACTCAGTCATCATTTACAGATAGTCAGGGGCACACTCCAACACTCAGACATTTTACATATAGTCAGGGGCACACTCCAACACTCAGACATCATTTACAGATAGTCAGGGGTACACTCCAACACTCAGACATTTTACATATAGTCAGGGGCACACTCCAACACTCAAACATCATTTACAGATAGTCAGGGGTACACTCCAACACTCAGTCATCATTTACAGATAGTCAGGGGCACACTCCAACACTCAGTCATCATTTACAGATAGTCAGGGGCACACTCCAACACTCAGACATCATTTACAGATAGTCAGGGGCACACTCCAACACTCAGACATCATTTACAGATAGCCAGGGGCACACTCCAACACTCAGACATCATTTACAGATAGTCAGGGGCACACTCTAACACTCAGTCATCATTTACATATAGTCAGGGGCACACTCCAACACTCAGACATCATTTACAGATAGTCAGGGGCACACTCCAACACTCAGTCATCATTTACAGATAGCCAGGGGCACACTCCAACACTCAGTCATCATTTACAGATAGCCAGGGGCACACTCCAACACTCAGTCATCATTTACAGATAGTCAGGGGCACACTCCAACACTCAGTCATCATTTACAGATAGTCAGGGGCACAGTCCAACACTCAGTCATCATTTACAGATAGCCAGGGGCACACTCCAACACTCATTCATCATTTACAGATAGTCAGGGGCACACTCCAACACTCAGTCATCATTTCCAGATAGCCAGGGGCACAATCCAACACTCAGTCATCATTTACAGATAGTCAGGGGCACACTCTAACACTCAGTCATCATTTACATATAGTCAGGGGCACACTCCAACACTCAGACATAATTTACAGATAGCCAGGGGCACACTCCAACACTCAGTAATCATTTACAGATAGTCAGGGGCACACTCTAACACTCAGTCATCATTTACATATAGTCAGGGACACACTCCAACACTCAGACATCATTTACAGATAGTCAGGGGCACACTCCAACACTCAGTCATCATTTACAGATAGCCAGGGGCACACTAAAAACACTCAGTCATCATTTACAGATAGCCAGGGGCACACTCCAACACTCAGTCATCATTTACAGATAGTAGGGGGCACACTCAACACTCAGTCATCATTTACAGATAGCCAGGGGCACACTCCAACACTCAGTCATCATTTACAGATAGCCAGGGGCACACTCCAACACTCAGTCATCATTTACAGATAGTCAGGGGCACACTCCAACACTCAGACATTTTACATATAGTCAGGGGCACACTCCAACACTCAAACATCATTTACAGATAGTCAGGGGTACACTCCAACACTCAGTCATCATTTACAGATAGTCAGGGGCACACTCCAACACTCAGTCATCATTTACAGATAGTCAGGGGCACACTCCAACACTCAGACATCATTTACAGATAGTCAGGGGCACACTCCAACACTCAGTCATCATTTACAGATAGCCAGGGGCACACTAAAAACACTCAGTCATCATTTACAGATAGCCAGGGGCACACTCCAACACTCAGTCATCATTTACAGATAGTAGGGGGCACACTCAACACTCAGTCATCATTTACAGATAGCCAGGGGCACACTCCAACACTCAGTCATCATTTACAGATAGCCAGGGGCACACTCCAACACTCAGTCATCATTTACAGATAGTCAGGGGCACACTCCAACACTCAGACATTTTACATATAGTCAGGGGCACACTCCAACACTCAGACATAATTTACAGATAGTCAGGGGTACACTCCAACACTCAGACATTTTACATATAGTCAGGGGCACACTCCAACACTCAAACATCATTTACAGATAGTCAGGGGTACACTCCAACACTCAGTCATCATTTACAGATAGTCAGGGGCACACTCCAACACTCAGTCATCATTTACAGATAGTCAGGGGCACACTCCAACACTCAGACATCATTTACAGATAGTCAGGGGCACACTCCAACACTCAGACATCATTTACAGATAGCCAGGGGCACACTCCAACACTCAGACATCATTTACAGATAGTCAGGGGCACACTCTAACACTCAGTCATCATTTACATATAGTCAGGGGCACACTCCAACACTCAGACATCATTTACAGATAGTCAGGGGCACACTCCAACACTCAGTCATCATTTACAGATAGTCAGGGGCACACTCCAACACTCAGTCATCATTTACAGATAGCCAGGGGCACACTCCAACACTCAGTCATCATTTACAGATAGTCAGGGGCACACTCCAACACTCAGTCATCATTTACAGATAGTCAGGGGCACAGTCCAACACTCAGTCATCATTTACAGATAGCCAGGGGCACACTCCAACACTCATTCATCATTTACAGATAGTCAGGGGCACACTCCAACACTCAGTCATCATTTCCAGATAGCCAGGGGCACAATCCAACACTCAGTCATCATTTACAGATAGTCAGGGGCACACTCTAACACTCAGTCATCATTTACATATAGTCAGGGGCACACTCCAACACTCAGACATAATTTACAGATAGCCAGGGGCACACTCCAACACTCAGTAATCATTTACAGATAGTCAGGGGCACACTCTAACACTCAGTCATCATTTACATATAGTCAGGGACACACTCCAACACTCAGACATCATTTACAGATAGTCAGGGGCACACTCCAACACTCAGTCATCATTTACAGATAGCCAGGGGCACACTAAAAACACTCAGTCATCATTTACAGATAGCCAGGGGCACACTCCAACACTCAGTCATCATTTACAGATAGTAGGGGGCACACTCAACACTCAGTCATCATTTACAGATAGCCAGGGGCACACTCCAACACTCAGTCATCATTTACAGATAGCCAGGGGCACACTCCAACACTCAGTCATCATTTACAGATAGTCAGGGGCACACTCCAACACTCAGACATTTTACATATAGTCAGGGGCACACTCCAACACTCAAACATCATTTACAGATAGTCAGGGGTACACTCCAACACTCAGTCATCATTTACAGATAGTCAGGGGCACACTCCAACACTCAGTCATCATTTACAGATAGTCAGGGGCACACTCCAACACTCAGACATCATTTACAGATAGTCAGGGGCACACTCCAACACTCAGACATCATTTACAGATAGTCAGGGGCACACTCCAACACTCAGACATAATTTACAGATAGTCAGGGGTACACTCCAACACTCAGTCATCATTTACAGATAGTCAGGGGCACACTCCAACACTCAGTCATCATTTACAGATAGTCAGGGGCACACTCCAACACTCAGACATCATTTACAGATAGTCAGGGGCACACTCCAACACTCAGACATAATTTACAGATAGTCAGGGGCACACTCCAACACTCAGACATCATTTACAGATAGTCAGGGGTACACTCCAACACTCAGACATCATTTACAGATAGTCAGGGGTACACTCCAACACTCAGACATCATTTACAGATAGTCAGGGGCACACTCTAACACTCAGTCATCATTTACAGATAGTCAGGGGCACACTCCAACACTCAGTCATCATTTACAGATAGTCAGGGGCACACTCCAACACTCAGTCATCATTTACAGGTAGCCAGGGGCACACTCTAACACTCAGTCATCATTTACAGATAGTCAGGGTCACACTCCAACACTCAGACATCATTTACAGATAGTCAGGGGCACACTCCAACACTCAGTCATCATTTACAGATAGTCAGGGGCACACTCCAACACTCAGACATCATTTACAGATAGTCAGGGGCACACTCTAACACTCAGTCATCATTTACATATAGTCAGGGACACACTCCAACACTCAGACATCATTTACAGATAGTCAGGGGCACACTCCAACACTCAGTCATCATTTACAGATAGCCAGGGGCACACTCCAACACTCAGTCATCATTTACAGATAGCCAGGGGCACACTCCAACACTCAGTCATCATTTACAGATAGTCAGGGGCACACTCCAACACTCAGTCATCATTTACAGATAGCCAGGGGCACACTCCAACACTCAGTCATCATTTACAGATAGCCAGGGGCACACTCCAACACTCAGTCATCATTTACAGATAGTCAGGGGCACACTCCAACACTCAGTCATCATTTACAGATAGTCAGGGGCACACTCCAACACTCAGACATCATTTACAGATAGTCAGGGGCACACTCTAACACTCAGTCATCATTTACAGATAGTCAGGGGCACACTCCAACACTCAGTCATCATTTACAGATAGTCAGGGGCACACTCCAACACTCAGTCATCATTTACAGGTAGCCAGGGGCACACTCTAACACTCAGTCATCATTTACAGATAGTCAGGGGCACACTCCAACACTCAGACATCATTTACAGATAGTCAGGGGCACACTCCAACACTCAGACATCATTTACAGATAGCCAGGGGCACACTCCAACACTCAGACATCATTTACAGATAGTCAGGGGCACACTCTAACACTCAGTCATCATTTACATATAGTCAGGGGCACACTCCAACACTCAGACATCATTTACAGATAGTCAGGGGCACAGTCCAACACTCAGTCATCATTTACAGATAGCCAGGGGCACACTCCAACACTCATTCATCATTTACAGATAGTCAGGGGCACACTCCAACACTCAGTCATCATTTCCAGATAGCCAGGGGCACAATCCAACACTCAGTCATCATTTACAGATAGTCAGGGGCACACTCTAACACTCAGTCATCATTTACATATAGTCAGGGGCACACTCCAACACTCAGACATAATTTACAGATAGCCAGGGGCACACTCCAACACTCAGACATCATTTACAGATAGTCAGGGGCACACTCCAACACTCAGACATAATTTACAGATAGTCAGGGGCACACTCCAACACTCAGACATCATTTACAGATAGTCAGGGGTACACTCCAACACTCAGACATCATTTACAGATAGTCAGGGGTACACTCCAACACTCAGACATCATTTACAGATAGTCAGGGGCACACTCTAACACTCAGTCATCATTTACAGATAGTCAGGGGCACACTCCAACACTCAGTCATCATTTACAGATAGTCAGGGGCACACTCCAACACTCAGTCATCATTTACAGGTAGCCAGGGGCACACTCTAACACTCAGTCATCATTTACAGATAGTCAGGGTCACACTCCAACACTCAGACATCATTTACAGATAGTCAGGGGCACACTCCAACACTCAGTCATCATTTACAGATAGTCAGGGGCACACTCCAACACTCAGACATCATTTACAGATAGTCAGGGGCACACTCTAACACTCAGTCATCATTTACATATAGTCAGGGACACACTCCAACACTCAGACATCATTTACAGATAGTCAGGGGCACACTCCAACACTCAGTCATCATTTACAGATAGCCAGGGGCACACTCCAACACTCAGTCATCATTTACAGATAGCCAGGGGCACACTCCAACACTCAGTCATCATTTACAGATAGTCAGGGGCACACTCCAACACTCAGTCATCATTTACAGATAGCCAGGGGCACACTCCAACACTCAGTCATCATTTACAGATAGCCAGGGGCACACTCCAACACTCAGTCATCATTTACAGATAGTCAGGGGCACACTCCAACACTCAGTCATCATTTACAGATAGTCAGGGGCACACTCCAACACTCAGACATCATTTACAGATAGTCAGGGGCACACTCTAACACTCAGTCATCATTTACAGATAGTCAGGGGCACACTCCAACACTCAGTCATCATTTACAGATAGTCAGGGGCACACTCCAACACTCAGTCATCATTTACAGGTAGCCAGGGGCACACTCTAACACTCAGTCATCATTTACAGATAGTCAGGGGCACACTCCAACACTCAGACATCATTTACAGATAGTCAGGGGCACACTCCAACACTCAGACATCATTTACAGATAGCCAGGGGCACACTCCAACACTCAGACATCATTTACAGATAGTCAGGGGCACACTCTAACACTCAGTCATCATTTACATATAGTCAGGGGCACACTCCAACACTCAGACATCATTTACAGATAGTCAGGGGCACAGTCCAACACTCAGTCATCATTTACAGATAGCCAGGGGCACACTCCAACACTCATTCATCATTTACAGATAGTCAGGGGCACACTCCAACACTCAGTCATCATTTCCAGATAGCCAGGGGCACAATCCAACACTCAGTCATCATTTACAGATAGTCAGGGGCACACTCTAACACTCAGTCATCATTTACATATAGTCAGGGGCACACTCCAACACTCAGACATAATTTACAGATAGCCAGGGGCACACTCCAACACTCAGTAATCATTTACAGATAGTCAGGGGCACACTCTAACACTCAGTCATCATTTACATATAGTCAGGGACACACTCCAACACTCAGACATCATTTACAGATAGTCAGGGGCACACTCCAACACTCAGTCATCATTTACAGATAGCCAGGGGCACACTAAAAACACTCAGTCATCATTTACAGATAGCCAGGGGCACACTCCAACACTCAGTCATCATTTACAGATAGTAGGGGGCACACTCAACACTCAGTCATCATTTACAGATAGCCAGGGGCACACTCCAACACTCAGTCATCATTTACAGATAGCCAGGGGCACACTCCAACACTCAGTCATCATTTACAGATAGTCAGGGGCACACTCCAACACTCAGACATTTTACATATAGTCAGGGGCACACTCCAACACTCAAACATCATTTACAGATAGTCAGGGGTACACTCCAACACTCAGTCATCATTTACAGATAGTCAGGGGCACACTCCAACACTCAGTCATCATTTACAGATAGTCAGGGGCACACTCCAACACTCAGACATCATTTACAGATAGTCAGGGGCACACTCCAACACTCAGACATCATTTACAGATAGTCAGGGGCACACTCCAACACTCAGACATAATTTACAGATAGTCAGGGGTACACTCCAACACTCAGTCATCATTTACAGATAGTCAGGGGCACACTCCAACACTCAGTCATCATTTACAGATAGTCAGGGGCACACTCCAACACTCAGACATAATTTACAGATAGTCAGGGGCACACTCCAACACTCAGACATAATTTACAGATAGTCAGGGGCACACTCCAACACTCAGACATCATTTACAGATAGTCAGGGGTACACTCCAACACTCAGACATCATTTACAGATAGTCAGGGGTACACTCCAACACTCAGACATCATTTACAGATAGTCAGGGGCACACTCTAACACTCAGTCATCATTTACAGATAGTCAGGGGCACACTCCAACACTCAGTCATCATTTACAGATAGTCAGGGGCACACTCCAACACTCAGTCATCATTTACAGGTAGCCAGGGGCACACTCTAACACTCAGTCATCATTTACAGATAGTCAGGGTCACACTCCAACACTCAGACATCATTTACAGATAGTCAGGGGCACACTCCAACACTCAGACATCATTTACAGATAGCCAGGGGCACACTCCAACACTCAGACATCATTTACAGATAGTCAGGGGCACACTCTAACACTCAGTCATCATTTACATATAGTCAGGGACACACTCCAACACTCAGACATCATTTACAGATAGTCAGGGGCACACTCCAACACTCAGTCATCATTTACAGATAGCCAGGGGCACACTCCAACACTCAGTCATCATTTACAGATAGCCAGGGGCACACTCCAACACTCAGTCATCATTTACAGATAGTCAGGGGCACACTCCAACACTCAGTCATCATTTACAGATAGCCAGGGGCACACTCCAACACTCAGTCATAATTTACAGATAGCCAGGGGCACACTCCAACACTCAGTCATCATTTACAGATAGTCAGGGGCACACTCCAACACTCAGACATCATTTACAGATAGTCAGGGGCACACTCCAACACTCAGACATCATTTACAGATAGTCAGGGGCACACTCTAACACTCAGTCATCATTTACAGATAGTCAGGGGCACACTCCAACACTCAGTCATCATTTACAGATAGTCAGGGGCACACTCCAACACTCAGTCATCATTTACAGGTAGCCAGGGGCACACTCTAACACTCAGTCATCATTTACAGATAGTCAGGGGCACACTCCAACACTCAGACATCATTTACAGATAGTCAGGGGCACACTCCAACACTCAGACATCATTTACAGATAGCCAGGGGCACACTCCAACACTCAGACATCATTTACAGATAGTCAGGGGCACACTCTAACACTCAGTCATCATTTACATATAGTCAGGGGCACACTCCAACACTCAGACATCATTTACAGATAGTCAGGGGCACACTCCAACACTCAGTCATCATTTACAGATAGCCAGGGGCACACTCCAACACTCAGTCATCATTTACAGATAGCCAGGGGCACACTCCAACACTCAGTCATCATTTACAGATAGTCAGGGGCACACTCCAACACTCAGTCATCATTTACAGATAGTCAGGGGCACACTCCAACACTCAGTCATCATTTACAGATAGCCAGGGGCACACTCCAACACTCAGTCATCATTTACAGATAGCCAGGGGCACACTCCAACACTCATTCATCATTTACAGATAGTCAGGGGCACACTCCAACACTCAGACATCATTTACAGATAGTCAGGGGCACACTCCAACACTCAGTCATCATTTACAGATAGCCAGGGGCACACTCCAACACTCAGTCATCATTTACAGATAGCCAGGGGCACAATCCAACACTCAGTCATCATTTACAGATAGTCAGGGGCACACTCTAACACTCAGTCATCATTTACATATAGTCAGGGGCACACTCCAACACTCAGACATAATTTACAGATAGCCACGGGCACACTCCAACACTCAGTAATCATTTACAGATAGTCAGGGGCACACTCTAACACTCAGTCATCATTTACATATAGTCAGGGACACACTCCAACACTCAGACATCATTTACAGATAGTCAGGGGCACACTCCAACACTCAGTCATCATTTACAGATAGCCAGGGGCACACTCCAACACTCAGTCATCATTTACAGATAGCCAGGGGCACACTCCAACACTCAGTCATCATTTACAGATAGTCAGGGGCACACTCCAACACTCAGTCATCATTTACAGATAGCCAGGGGCACACTCCAACACTCAGTCATCATTTACAGATAGCCAGGGGCACACTCCAACACTCAGTCATCATTTACAGATAGTCAGGGGCACACTCCAACACTCAGACATCATTTACAGATAGTCAGGGGCACACTCCAACACTCAGACATCATTTACAGATAGTCAGGGGCACACTCTAACACTCAGTCATCATTTACAGATAGTCAGGGGCACACTCCAACACTCAGTCATCATTTACAGATAGTCAGGGGCACACTCCAACACTCAGTCATCATTTACAGGTAGCCAGGGGCACACTCTAACACTCAGTCATCATTTACAGATAGTCAGGGGCACACTCCAACACTCAGACATCATTTACAGATAGTCAGGGGCACACTCCAACACTCAGACATCATTTACAGATAGCCAGGGGCACACTCCAACACTCAGACATCATTTACAGATAGTCAGGGGCACACTCTAACACTCAGTCATCATTTACATATAGTCAGGGGCACACTCCAACACTCAGACATCATTTACAGATAGTCAGGGGCACACTCCAACACTCAGTCATCATTTACAGATAGCCAGGGGCACACTCCAACACTCAGTCATCATTTACAGATAGCCAGGGGCACACTCCAACACTCAGTCATCATTTACAGATAGTCAGGGGCACACTCCAACACTCAGTCATCATTTACAGATAGCCAGGGGCACACTCCAACACTCAGCCATCATTTACAGATAGCCAGGGGCACACTCCAACACTCATTCATCATTTACAGATAGTCAGGGGCACACTCCAACACTCAGACATCATTTACAGATAGTCAGGGGCACACTCCAACACTCAGTCATCATTTACAGATAGCCAGGGGCACACTCCAACACTCAGTCATCATTTACAGATAGCCAGGGGCACAATCCAACACTCAGTCATCATTTACAGATAGTCAGGGGCACACTCTAACACTCAGTCATCATTTACATATAGTCAGGGGCACACTCCAACACTCAGACATAATTTACAGATAGCCAGGGGCACACTCCAACACTCAGTAATCATTTACAGATAGTCAGGGGCACACTCTAACACTCAGTCATCATTTACAGATAGCCAGGGGCACACTCCAACACTCAGTCATCATTTACAGATAGTCAGGGGCACACTCCAACACTCAGACATCATTTACAGATAGTCAGGGGCACACTCCAGCACTCAGTCATCATTTACAGATAGCCAGGGGCACACTCCAACACTCAGTCATCATTTACAGATAGCCAGGGGCACACTCCAACACTCAGTCATCATTTACAGATAGTCAGGGGCACACTCTAACACTCAGTCATCATTTACAGATAGTCAGGGGCACACTCCAACACTCAGACATCATTTACAGATAGTCAGGGGCACACTCCAACACACAGTCATCATTTACAGATAGCCAGGGGCACACTCCAACACTCAGTCATCATTTACAGATAGCCAGGGGCACACTCCAACACTCAGTCATCATTTACAGATAGTCAGGGGCACACTCTAAAACTCAGTCATAATTTACAGATAGCCAGGGGCACACTCCAACACTCAGTCATCATTTACAGATAGTCAGGGGCACACTCCAACACTCAGACATCATTTACAGATAGTCAGGGGCACACTCCAACACTCAGACATCATTTACAGATAGTCAGGGGCACACTCTAACACTCAGTCATCATTTACAGATAGTCAGGGGCACACTCCAACACTCAGTCATCATTTACAGATAGTCAGGGGCACACTCCAACACTCAGTCATCATTTACAGGTAGCCAGGGGCACACTCTAACACTCAGTCATCATTTACAGATAGTCAGGGGCACACTCCAACACTCAGACATAATTTACAGATAGTCAGGGGCACACTCCAACACTCAGTCATCATTTACAGATAGTCAGGGGCACACTCTAACACTCAGTCATCATTTACAGATAGTCAGGGGCACACTCCAACACTCAGACATAATTTACAGATAGTCAGGGGCACACTCTAACACTCAGTCATCATTTACATATAGTCAGGGACACACTCCAACACTCAGACATCATTTACAGATAGTCAGGGGCACACTCCAACACTCAGTCATCATTTACAGATAGCCAGGGGCACACTCCAACACTCAGTCATCATTTACAGATAGCCAGGGGCACACTCCAACACTCAGTCATCATTTACAGATAGTCAGGGGCACACTCTAACACTCAGTCATCATTTACAGATAGTCAGGGGCACACTCCAACACTCAGACATCATTTACAGATAGTCAGGGGCACACTCCAACACTCAGTCATCATTTACAGATAGCCAGGGGCACACTCCAACACTCAGTCATCATTTACAGATAGTCAGGGGCACACTCTAAAACTCAGTCATAATTTACAGATAGCCAGGGGCACACTCCAACACTCAGTCATCATTTACAGATAGTCAGGGGCACACTCCAACACTCAGACATCATTTACAGATAGTCAGGGGCACACTCCAACACTCAGACATCATTTACAGATAGTCAGGGGCACACTCTAACACTCAGTCATCATTTACAGATAGTCAGGGGCACACTCCAACACTCAGTCATCATTTACAGATAGTCAGGGGCACACTCCAACACTCAGTCATCATTTACAGGTAGCCAGGGGCACACTCTAACACTCAGTCATCATTTACAGATAGTCAGGGGCACACTCCAACACTCAGACATAATTTACAGATAGTCAGGGGCACACTCCAACACTCAGTCATCATTTACAGATAGTCAGGGGCACACTCTAACACTCAGTCATCATTTACAGATAGTCAGGGGCACACTCCAACACTCAGACATAATTTACAGATAGTCAGGGGCACACTCTAACACTCAGTCATCATTTACATATAGTCAGGGACACACTCCAACACTCAGACATCATTTACAGATAGTCAGGGGCACACTCCAACACTCAGTCATCATTTACAGATAGCCAGGGG